>NW_027189328.1:233379-257818 GCF_040958095.1 Procambarus clarkii
TGCCCAAGATTACCATCTGAGTGCCGGCGGGGAAGTGGTTCAAATAGCTTCGGCTATCACTTCCTTATGTCCGGTCGTGATGGTCAAGCAGATTAAGGCGTCCCTGTACATACCAGTTGCGTTGCTCCTGGCAGTATGGGTTCGAGTCACTTCTGGGGTGTGAGTTTTCAGTTGTATATTGTCCTGGGGACCATTCAGGCTTGTTTGCATTTGTGTTCCTCACGTGTGCCCCAAAGAATGAGGTGATTTGATAAAATGCTATGCCCAAGATTACTATCCGAGTGCCGGCAGGGAAGTGGTTCAAATAGCTTCGGCTATCACTTCCTTATGTTCGGTCGTTATGGTCAAATGGATTAAGGCGTCCCTGTACATACCAGTTGCATTGCTCCTGGCAGTATGGGTTCGAGTCACTTCTGGGGTGTGAGTTTTCAGTTGTATATTGTCCTGGGGACCATTCAGGCTTGTTTGCATTTGTGTTCCTCACGTGTGCCCCAAAGAATGAGGTGATTTGATAAAATGCTATGCCCAAGATTACTATCCGAGTGCCGGCAGGGAAGTGGTTCAAATAGCTTCGGCTATCACTTCCTTATGTTCGGTCGTGATGGTCAAATGGATTAAGGCGTCCCTGTACATACCAGTTGCATTGCTCCTGGCAGTATGGGTTCGAGTCACTTCTGGGGTGTGAGTTTTCAGTTGTATATAGTCCTGGGGACCATTCAGGCTTGTTTGCATTTGTGTTCCTCACGTGTGCCCCAAAGAATGAGGTGATTTGATAAAATGCTATGCCCAAGATTACCATCCGAGTGCCGGCAGGGAAGTGGTTCAAATAGCTTCGGCTATCACTTCCTTATGTCCGGTCGTGATGGTCAAGCGGATTAAGGCGTCCATGGACATACCAGTTGCGTTGCTCCTGGCAGTATGGGTTTGAGTCACTTCTGGGGTGTGAGTTTTCAGTTGTATATTGTCCTGGGGACCATTCAGGCTTGTTTGCATTTGTGTTCCTCACGTGTGCCCCAAAGAATGAGGTGATTTGATAAAATGCTATGCCCAAGATTACCATCCGAGTGCAGTCGGGGAAGTGGTTCAAATAGCTTCGGCTATCACTTCCTTATGTCCGGTCGTGATGGTCAAGCGGATTAAGGCGTCTCTGTACATAACAGTAGCGTTGCTCTTGGCAGTATGGGTTCGAGTCACTTCTGGGGTGTGAGTTTTCAGTTGTATATAGTCCTGGGGACCATTCAGGCTTGTTTGCATTTGTGTTCCTCACGTGTGCCCCAAAGAATGAGGTGATTTGATAAAATGCTATGCCCAAGATTACCATCCAAGTGCCGGCGGGCAAGTGGTTCAAATAGCTTCGGCTATCACTTCCTTATGTCCGGTTGAGATGGTCAAGCAGATTAAGGCGTCCCTGTACATAGTGGTTGCGTTGCTCCTGGCAGTATGGGTTCTAGTCACTTCTGGGGTGTGAGTTTTCAGTTGTATATAGTCCTGGGGACCATTCAGGCTTGTTTGCATTTGTGTTCCTCACGTGTGCCCCAAAGAATGAGGTGATTTGACAAAATGCTATGCCCAAGATTACCATCCGAGTGCCGGAGGGCAAGTGGTTCAAATAGCTTCGGCTATCACTTTCTTATGTCCGGTCATGATGGTCAAGCGGATTAAGGCGTCCCTGTAAATACCAGTTGCGTTGCTCCTGGCAGTATGGGTTCTAGTCACTTCTGGGGTGTGAGTTTTCAGTTGTATATAGTCCTGGGGACCATTCAGGCTTGTTTGCATTTGTGTTCCTCACGTGTGCCCCAAAGAATGAGGTGATTTGACAAAATGCTATGCCCAAGATTACCATCCGAGTGCCGGCGGGGAAATGGTTCAAATAGCTTCGGCTATGACTTCCTTATGTCCGGTCGTGATGGTCAAGCGGATTAAGGCTTCTCTGTACATAACAGTAGCGTTGCTCTTGGCAGTATGGGTTCGAGTCACTTCTGGGGTGTGAGTTTTCAGTTGTATATAGTCCTGGGGACCATTCAGGCTTGTTTGCATTTGTGTTCCTCATGTGTGCCCCAAAGAATGAGGTGATTTGACAAAATGCTATGCCCAAGATTACCATCCGAGTGCCGGCGGGGAAGTGGTTCAAATAGCTTCGGCTATCACTTCCTTATGTCCGGTCGTGACGGTCAAGTGGATTAAGGCATCCCTGTACATATCAGTTGCGTTGCTCCTGGCAGTATGGGTTCGAGTCACTTCTGGGGTGTGAGTTTTCAGTTGTATATAGTCCTGGGGACCATTCAGGCTTGTTTGCATTTGTGTTCCTCACGTGTGCCCCAAAGAATGAGGTGATTTGATAAAATGCTATGCCCAAGAATACCATCCGAGTGCCGGCGGGGAAGTGGTTCAAATAGCTTCGGCTCTCACTTCCTTATGTCCGGTCGTGATGGTCAAGCGGATTAAGGCGTCCCTGTACATACCAATTGCGTTGCTCCTGGCAGTATGGGTTCGAGTCACTTCTGGGGTGTGAGTTTTCAGTTGTATATAGTCCTGGGGACCATTCAGGCTTGTTTGCATTTGTGTTCCTCACGTGTGCCCCAAAGAATGAGGTGATTTGATAAAATGCTATGCCCAAGATTACCATCTGAGTGCCGGCGGGGAAGTGGTTCAAATAGCTTCGGCTATCACTTCCTTATGTCCGGTCGTGATGGTCAAGCAGATTAAGGCGTCCCTGTACATACCAGTTGCGTTGCTCCTGGCAGTATGGGTTCGAGTCACTTCTGGGGTGTGAGTTTTCAGTTGTATATTGTCCTGGGGACCATTCAGGCTTGTTTGCATTTGTGTTATTCACGTGTGCCCCAAAGAATGAGGTGATTTGATAAAATGCTATGCCCAAGATTACTATCCGAGTGCCGGCAGGGAAGTGGTTCAAATAGCTTCGGCTATCACTTCCTTATGTTCGGTCGTGATGGTCAAATGGATTAAGGCGTCCCTGTACATACCAGTTGCATTGCTCCTGGCAGTATGGGTTCGAGTCACTTCTGGGGTGTGAGTTTTCAGTTGTATATAGTCCTGGGGACCATTCAGGCTTGTTTGCATTTGTGTTCCTCACGTGTGTCCCAAAGAATGAGGTGATTTGATAAAATGCTATGCCCAAGATTACCATCCGAGTGCCGGCGGGGAAGTAGTTCAAATAGCTTCGGCTATCACTTCCTTATGTCCGGTCGTGATGGTCAAGCGGATTAAGGCGTCCCTGTACATACCAGTTGCGTTTCTCCTGGCAGTATGGGTTCGAGTCACTTCTGGGGTGTGAGTTTTCAGTTGTATATAGTCCTGGGGACCATTCAGGCTTGTTTGCATTTGTGTTCCTCACGTGTGCCCCAAAGAATGAGGTGATTTGATAAAATGTTATGCCCAAGATTACCATCCGAGTGCCGGCGGGCAAGTGGTTCAAAAAGCTTCGGCTATCACTTCCTTATGTCCGGTCGTGATGGTCAAGCGGATTAAGGCGTCCCTGTAAATACCAGTTGCATTGCTCCTGGCAGTATGGGTTCGAGTCACTTCTGGGGTGTGAGTTTTCAGTTGTATATAGTCCTGGGGACCATTCAGGCTTGTTTGCATTTGTGTTCCTCACGTGTGCCCCAAAGAATGAGGTGATTTGATAAAATGCTATGCCCAAGATTACCATCCGAATGCCGGCGGGGAAGTGGTTCAAATAGCTTCGGCTATCACTTCCTTATGTCCGGTCGTGATGGTCAAGCGGATTAAGGCGTCCTTGTACATACCAGTTGCGTTGCTCCTGGCAGTATGGGTTCGAGTCACTTCTGGGGTGTGAGTTTTCAGTTGTATATAGTCCTGGGGACCATTCAGGCTTGTTTGAATTTGTGTTCCTCACGTGTGCCCCAAAGAATGAGGTGATTTGATAAAATGCTATGCCCAAGATTACCATCCGAGTGCCGGCGGGGAAGTGGTTCAAATAGCTTCAGCTATCACTTCCTTATGTCCGGTCGTGATGGTCAAGCGGATTAAGGCGTCCCTGTACATACCAGTTGCGTTGCTCCTGGCAGTATGGGTTCGAGTCACTTCTGGGGTGTGAGTTTTCAGTTGTATATAGTCCTGGGGACCATTCAGGCTTGTTTGCATTTGTGTTCCTCACGTGTGCCCCAAAGAATGAGGTGATTTGATAAAATGCTATGCCCAAGATTACCATCCGAGTGCCGGCGGGGAAGTGGTTCAAATAGTTTCGGCTATCACTTCCTTATGTCCGGTCGTGATGGTCAAGCGGATTAAGGCGTCCCTGTACATACCAGTTGCGTTGCTCCTGGCAGTATGGGTTCGAGTCACTTCTGGGCTGTGAGTTTTCAGTTGTATATAGTCCTGGGGACCATTCAGGCTTGTTTGCATTTGTGTTCCTCACGTGTGCCCCAAAGAATGAGGTGATTTTATAAAATGCTATGCCCAAGATTACCATCCGAGTGCCAGCGGGCAAGTGGTTCAAATAGCTTCGGCTATCACTTCCTTATGTCCGGTCGTGATGGTCAAGCGGATTAAGGCGTCCCTGTAAATACCAGTTGCGTTGCTCCTGGCAGTATGGGTTCTAGTCACTTCTGGGGTGTGAGTTTTCAGTTGTATATAGTCCTGGGGACCATTCAGGCTTGTTTGCATTTGTGTTCCTCATGTGTGCCCCAAAGAATGAGGTGATTTGACAAAATGCTATGCCCAAGATTACCATCCGAGTGCCGGCGGGGAAGTGGTTCAAATAGCTTCGGCTATCACTTCCTTATGTCCGGTCGTGACGGTCAAGTGGATTAAGGCATCCCTGTACATATCAGTTGCGTTGCTCCTGGCAGTATGGGTTCGAGTCACTTCTGGGGTGTGAGTTTTCAGTTGTATATAGTCCTGGGGACGATTCAGGCTTGTTTGCATTTGTGTTCCTCACGTGTGCCCCAAAGAATGAGGTGATTTGATAAAATGCTATGCCCAAGATTACCATCCGAGTGCAGTCGGGGAAGTGGTTCAAATAGCTTCGGCTATCACTTCCTTATGTCCGGTCGTGATGGTCAAGCGGATTAAGGCGTCTCTGTACATAACAGTAGCGTTGCTCTTGGCAGTATGGGTTCGAGTCACTTCTGGGGTGTGAGTTTTCAGTTGTATATAGTCCTGGGGACCATTCAGGCTTGTTTGCATTTGTGTTCCTCACGTGTGCCCCAAAGAATGAGGTGATTTGATAAAATGCTATGCCCAAGATTACCATCCAAGTGCCGGCGGGCAAGTGGTTCAAATAGCTTCGGCTATCACTTCCTTATGTCCGGTTGAGATGGTCAAGCAGATTAAGGCGTCCCTGTACATAGTGGTTGCGTTGCTCCTGTCAGTATGGGTTCGAGTCACTTTTGGGGTGTGAGTTTTCAGTTGTATATAGTCCTGGGGACCATTCAGGCTTGTTTGCATTTGTGTTCCTCACGTGTGCCCCAAAGAATGAGGTGATTTGATAAAATGCTATGCATAAGATTACCATCCGAGTGCCGGCGGGCAAGTGGTTCAAATAGCTTCGGCTATCACTTTCTTATGTCCGGTCATGATGGTCAAGCGGATTAAGGCGTCCCTGTAAATACCAGTTGCGTTGCTCCTGGCAGTATGGGTTCGAGTCACTTCTGGGGTGTGAGTTTTCAGTTGTATATAGTCCTGGGGACCATTCAGGCTTGTTTGCATTTGTGTTCCTCACGTGTGTCCCAAAGAATGAGGTGATTTGATAAAATGCTATGCCCAAGATTACCATCCGAGTGCCGGCGGGGAAGTAGTTCAAATAGCTTCGGCTATCACTTCCTTATGTCCGGTCGTGATGGTCAAGCGGATTAAGGCGTCCCTGTACATACCAGTTGCGTTTCTCCTGGCAGTATGGGTTCGAGTCACTTCTGGGGTGTGAGTTTTCAGTTGTATATAGTCCTGGGGACCATTCAGGCTTGTTTGCATTTGTGTTCCTCACGTGTGCCCCAAAGAATGAGGTGATTTGATAAAATGTTATGCCCAAGATTACCATCCGAGTGCCGGCGGGCAAGTGGTTCAAAAAGCTTCGGCTATCACTTCCTTATGTCCGGTCGTGATGGTCAAGCGGATTAAGGCGTCCCTGTAAATACCAGTTGCATTGCTCCTGGCAGTATGGGTTCGAGTCACTTCTGGGGTGTGAGTTTTCAGTTGTATATAGTCCTGGGGACCATTCAGGCTTGTTTGCATTTGTGTTCCTCACGTGTGCCCCAAAGAATGAGGTGATTTGATAAAATGCTATGCCCAAGATTACCATCCGAGTGCCGGCGGGGAAGTGGTTCAAATAGCTTCGGCTATCACTTCCTTATGTCCGGTCGTGATGGTCAAGCGGATTAAGGCGTCCTTGTACATACCAGTTGCGTTGCTCCTGGCAGTATGGGTTCGAGTCACTCCTGGGGTGTGAGTTTTCAGTTGTATATAGTCCTGGGGACCATTCAGGCTTGTTTGAATTTGTGTTCCTCACGTGTGCCCCAAAGAATGAGGTGATTTGATAAAATGCTATGCCCAAGATTACCATCCGAGTGCCGGCGGGGAAGTGGTTCAAATAGCTTCAGCTATCACTTCCTTATGTCCGGTCGTGATGGTCAAGCGGATTAAGGCGTCCCTGTACATACCAGTTGCGTTGCTCCTGGCAGTATGGGTTCGAGTCACTTCTGGGGTGTGAGTTTTCAGTTGTATATAGTCCTGGGGACCATTCAGGCTTGTTTGCATTTGTGTTCCTCACGTGTGCCCCAAAGAATGAGGTGATTTGATAAAATGCTATGCCCAAGATTACCATCCGAGTGCCGGCGGGGAAGTGGTTCAAATAGCTTCGGCTATCACTTCCTTATGTCCGGTCGTGATGGTCAAGCGGATTAAGGCGTCCCTGTACATACCAGTTGCGTTGCTCCTGGCAGTATGGGTTCGAGTCACTTCTGGGGTGTGAGTTTTCAGTTGTATATAGTCCTGGGGACCATTCAGGCTTGTTTGCATTTGTGTTCCTCACGTGTGCCCCAAAGAATGAGGTGATTTGATAAAATGCTATGCCCAAGATTACCATCCGAGTGCAGTCGGGGAAGTGGTTCAAATAGCTTCGGCTATCACTTCCTTATGTCCGGTCGTGATGGTCAAGCGGATTAAGGCGTCTCTGTACATAACAGTAGCGTTGCTCTTGGCAGTATGGGTTCGAGTCACTTCTGGGGTGTGAGTTTTCAGTTGTATATAGTCCTGGGGACCATTCAGGCTTGTTTGCATTTGTGTTCCTCACGTGTGCCCCAAAGAATGAGGTGATTTGATAAAATGCTATGCCCAAGATTACCATCCAAGTGCCGGCGGGCAAGTGGTTCAAATAGCTTCGGCTATCACTTCCTTATGTCCGGTTGAGATGGTCAAGCAGATTAAGGCGTCCCTGTACATAGTGGTTGCGTTGCTCCTGTCAGTATGGGTTCGAGTCACTTTTCGGGTGTGAGTTTTCAGTTGTATATAGTCCTGGGGACCATTCAGGCTTGTTTGCATTTGTGTTCCTCACGTGTGCCCCAAAGAATGAGGTGATTTGATAAAATGCTATGCCCAAGATTACCATCCGAGTGCCGGCGGGCAAGTGGTTCAAATAGCTTCGGCTATCACTTTCTTATGTCCGGTCATGATGGTCAAGCGGATTAAGGCGTCCCTGTAAATACCAGTTGCGTTGCTCCTGGCAGTATGGGTTCTAGTCACTTCTGGGGTGTGAGTTTTCAGTTGTATATAGTCCTGGGGACCATTCAGGCTTGTTTGCATTTGTGTTCCTCACGTGTGCCCCAAAGAATGAGGTGATTTGACAAAATGCTATGCCCAAGATTACCATCCGAGTGCCGGCGGGGAAGTGGTTCAAATAGCTTCGGCTATGACTTCCTTATGTCCGGTCGTGATGGTCAAGCGGATTAAGGCTTCTCTGTACATAACAGTAGCGTTGCTCTTGGCAGTATGGGTTCGAGTCACTTCTGGGGTGTGAGTTTTCAGTTGTATATAGTCCTGGGGACCATTCAGGCTTGTTTGCATTTGTGTTCCTCATGTGTGCCCCAAAGAATGAGGTGATTTGACAAAATGCTATGCCCAAGATTACCATCCGAGTGCCGGCGGGGAAGTGGTTCAAATAGCTTCGGCTATCACTTCCTTATGTCCGGTCGTGACGGTCAAGTGGATTAAGGCATCCCTGTACATATCAGTTGCGTTGCTCCTGGCAGTATGGGTTCGAGTCACTTCTGGGGTGTGAGTTTTCAGTTGTATATAGTCCTGGGGACCATTCAGGCTTGTTTGCATTTGTGTTCCTCACGTGTGCCCCAAAGAATGAGGTGATTTGATAAAATGCTATGCCCAAGAATACCATCCGAGTGCCGGCGGGGAAGTGGTTCAAATAGCTTCGGCTCTCACTTTCTTATGTCCGGTCGTGATGGTCAAGCGGATTAAGGCGTCCCTGTACATACCAATTGCGTTGCTCCTGGCAGTATGGGTTCGAGTCACTTCTGGGGTGTGAGTTTTCAGTTGTATATAGTCCTGGGGACCATTCAGGCTTGTTTGCATTTGTGTTCCTCACGTGTGCCCCAAAGAATGAGGTGATTTGATAAAATGCTATGCCCAAGATTACCATCTGAGTGCCGGCGGGGAAGTGGTTCAAATAGCTTCGGCTATCACTTCCTTATGTCCGGTCGTGATGGTCAAGCAGATTAAGGCGTCCCTGTACATACCAGTTGCGTTGCTCCTGGCAGTATGGGTTCGAGTCACTTCTGGGGTGTGAGTTTTCAGTTGTATATTGTCCTGGGGACCATTCAGGCTTGTTTGCATTTGTGTTCCTCACGTGTGCCCCAAAGAATGAGGTGATTTGATAAAATGCTATGCCCAAGATTACTATCCGAGTGCCGGCAGGGAAGTGGTTCAAATAGCTTCGGCTATCACTTCCTTATGTTCGGTCGTGATGGTCAAATGGATTAAGGCGTCCCTGTACATACCAGTTGCATTGCTCCTGGCAGTATGGGTTCGAGTCACTTCTGGGGTGTGAGTTTTCAGTTGTATATTGTCCTGGGGACCATTCAGGCTTGTTTGCATTTGTGTTCCTCACGTGTGCCCCAAAGAATGAGGTGATTTGATAAAATGCTATGCCCAAGATTACTATCCGAGTGCCGGCAGGGAAGTGGTTCAAATAGCTTCGGCTATCACTTCCTTATGTTCGGTCGTGATGGACAAATGGATTAAGGCGTCCCTGTACATACCAGTTGCATTGCTCCTGGCAGTATGGGTTCGAGTCACTTCTGGGGTGTGAGTTTTCAGTTGTATATAGTCCTGGGGACCATTCAGGCTTGTTTGCATTTGTGTTCCTCACGTGTGCCCCAAAGAATGAGGTGATTTGATAAAATGCTATGCCCAAGATTACCATCCGAGTGCCGGCAGGGAAGTGGTATAATAGCTTCGGCTATCACTTCCTTATGTCCGGTCGTGATGGTCAAGCGGATTAAGGCGTCCATGGACATACCAGTTGCGTTGCTCCTGGCAGTATGGGTTCGAGTCACTTCTGGGGTGTGAGTTTTCAGTTGTATATTGTCCTGGGGACCATTCAGGCTTGTTTGCATTTGTGTTCCTCACGTGTGCCCCAAAGAATGAGGTGATTTGATAAAATGCTATGCCCAAGATTACCATCCGAGTGCAGTCGGGGAAGTGGTTCAAATAGCTTCGGCTATCACTTCCTTATGTCCGGTCGTGATGGTCAAGCGGATTAAGGCGTCTCTGTACATAACAGTAGCGTTGCTCTTGGCAGTATGGGTTCGAGTCACTTCTGGGGTGTGAGTTTTCAGTTGTATATAGTCCTGGGGACCATTCAGGCTTGTTTGCATTTGTGTTCCTCACGTGTGCCCCAAAGAATGAGGTGATTTGATAAAATGCTATGCCCAAGATTACCATCCAAGTGCCGGCGGGCAAGTGGTTCAAATAGCTTCGGCTATCACTTCCTTATGTCCGGTTGAGATGGTCAAGCAGATTAAGGCGTCCCTGTACATAGTGGTTGTGTTGCTCCTGTCAGTATGGGTTCGAGTCACTTTTGGGGTGTGAGTTTTCAGTTGTATATAGTCCTGGGGACCATTCAGGCTTGTTTGCATTTGTGTTCCTCACGTGTGCCCCAAAGAATGAGGTGATTTCATAAAATGCTATGCCCAAGATTACCATCCGAGTGCCGGCGGGCAAGTGGTTCAAATAGCTTCGGCTATCACTTTCTTATGTCCGGTCATGATGGTCAAGCGGATTAAGGCGTCCCTGTAAATACCAGTTGCGTTGCTCCTGGCAGTATGGGTTCTAGTCACTTCTGGGGTGTGAGTTTTCAGTTGTATATAGTCCTGGGGACCATTCAGGCTTGTTTGCATTTGTGTTCCTCACGTGTGCCCCAAAGAATGAGGTGATTTGACAAAATGCTATGCCCAAGATTACCATCCGAGTGCCGGCGGGGAAGTGGTTCAAATAGCTTCGGCTATGACTTCCTTATGTCCGGTCGTGATGGTCAAGCGGATTAAGGCTTCTCTGTACATAACAGTAGCGTTGCTCTTGGCAGTATGGGTTCGAGTCACTTCTGGGGTGTGAGTTTTCAGTTGTATATAGTCCTGGGGACCATTCAGGCTTGTTTGCATTTGTGTTCCTCATGTGTGCCCCAAAGAATGAGGTGATTTGACAAAATGCTATGCCCAAGATTACTATCCGAGTGCCGGCGGGGAAGTGGTTCAAATAGCTTCGGCTATCACTTCCTTATGTCCGGTCGTGACGGTCAAGTGGATTAAGGCATCCCTGTACATATCAGTTGCGTTGCTCCTGGCAGTATGGGTTCGAGTCACTTCTGGGGTGTGAGTTTTCAGTTGTATATAGTCCTGGGGACCATTCAGGCTTGTTTGCATTTGTGTTCCTCACGTGTGCCCCAAAGAATGAGGTGATTTGATAAAATGCTATGCCCAAGAATACCATCCGAGTGCCGGCGGGGAAGTGGTTCAAATAGCTTCGGCTCTCACTTCCTTATGTCCGGTCGTGATGGTCAAGCGGATTAAGGCGTCCCTGTACATACCAATTGCGTTGCTCCTGGCAGTATGGGTTCGAGTCACTTCTGGGGTGTGAGTTTTCAGTTGTATATAGTCCTGGGGACCATTCAGGCTTGTTTGCATTTGTGTTCCTCACGTGTGCCCCAAAGAATGAGGTGATTTGATAAAATGCTATGCCCAAGATTACCATCTGAGTGCCGGCGGGGAAGTGGTTCAAATAGCTTCGGCTATCACTTCCTTATGTCCGGTCGTGATGGTCAAGCAGATTAAGGCGTCCCTGTACATACCAGTTGCGTTGCTCCTGGCAGTATGGGTTCGAGTCACTTCTGGGGTGTGAGTTTTCAGTTGTATATTGTCCTGGGGACCATTCAGGCTTGTTTGCATTTGTGTTCCTCACGTGTGCCCCAAAGAATGAGGTGATTTGATAAAATGCTATGCCCAAGATTACTATCCGAGTGCCGGCAGGGAAGTGGTTCAAATAGCTTCGGCTATCACTTCCTTATGTTCGGTCGTGATGGTCAAATGGATTAAGGCGTCCCTGTACATACCAGTTGCATTGCTCCTGGCAGTATGGGTTCGAGTCACTTCTGGGGTGTGAGTTTTCAGTTGTATATAGTCCTGGGGACCATTCAGGCTTGTTTGCATTTGTGTTCCTCACGTGTGTCCCAAAGAATGAGGTGATTTGATAAAATGCTATGCCCAAGATTACCATCCGAGTGCCGGCGGGGAAGTAGTTCAAATAGCTTCGGCTATCACTTCCTTATGTCCGGTCGTGATGGTCAAGCGGATTAAGGCGTCCCTGTACATACCAGTTGCGTTTCTCCTGGCAGTATGGGTTCGAGTCACTTCTGGGGTGTGAGTTTTCAGTTGTAAATAGTCCTGGGGACCATTCAGGCTTGTTTGCATTTGTGTTCCTCACGTGTGCCCCAAAGAATGAGGTGATTTGATAAAATGTTATGCCCAAGATTACCATCCGAGTGCCGGCGGGCAAGTGGTTCAAAAAGCTTCGGCTATCACTTCCTTATGTCCGGTCGTGATGGTCAAGCGGATTAAGGCGTCCCTGTAAATACCAGTTGCATTGCTCCTGGCAGTATGGGTTCGAGTCACTTCTGGGGTGTGAGTTTTCAGTTGTATATAGTCCTGGGGACCATTCAGGCTTGTTTGCATTTGTGTTCCTCACGTGTGCCCCAAAGAATGAGGTGATTTGATAAAATGCTATGCCCAAGATTACCATCCGAGTGCCGGCGGGGAAGTGGTTCAAATAGCTTCAGCTATCACTTCCTTATGTCCGGTCGTGATGGTCAAGCGGATTAAGGCGTCCCTGTACATACCAGTTGCGTTGCTCCTGGCAGTATGGGTTCGAGTCACTTCTGGGGTGTGAGTTTTCAGTTGTATATAGTCCTGGGGACCATTCAGGCTTGTTTGCATTTGTGTTCCTCACGTGTGCCCCAAAGAATGAGGTGATTTGATAAAATGCTATGCCCAAGATTACCATCCGAGTGCCGGCGGGGAAGTGGTTCAAATAGCTTCGGCTATCACTTCCTTATGTCCGGTCGTGATGGTCAAGCGGATTAAGGCGTCCCTGTACATACCAGTTGCGTTGCTCCTGGCAGTATGGGTTCGAGTCACTTCTGGGGTGTGAGTTTTCAGTTGTATATAGTCCTGGGGACCATTCAGGCTTGTTTGCATTTGTGTTCCTCACGTGTGCCCCAAAGAATGAGGTGATTTTATAAAATGCTATGCCCAAGATTACCATCCGAGTGCCAGCGGGCAAGTGGTTCAAATAGCTTCGGCTGTCACTTCCTTATGTCCGGTCGTGATGGTCAAGCGGATTAAGGCGTCCCTGTAAATACCAGTTGCGTTGCTCCTGGCAGTATGGGTTCTAGTCACTTCTGGGGTGTGAGTTTTCAGTTGTATATAGTCCTGGGGACCATTCAGGCTTGTTTGCATTTGTGTTCCTCACGTGTGCCCCAAAGAATGAGGTGATTTGACAAAATGCTATGCCCAAGATTGCCATCCGAGTGCCGGCGGGGAAGTGGTTCAAATAGCTTCGGCTATCACTTCCTTATGTACGGTCATGATGGTCAAGCGGATTAAGGCATCCCTGTACATATCAGTTGCGTTGCTCCTGGCAGTATGGGTTCGAGTCACTTCTGGGGTGTGAGTTTTCAGTTGTATATAGTCCTGGAGGCCATTCAGGCTTGTTTGCATTTGTGTTCCTCACGTATGCCCCAAAGAATGAGGTGATTTGATAATATGCTATGCCCAAGATTACCATCCGAGTGCCGGCGGGGAAGTGGTTCAAATAGCTTCGGCTATCACTTCCTTATGTCCGGTCGTGATGGTCAAGCGGATTTAGGCGTCCCTGTACATAACAGTTGCTTTGCTCCTGGCAGTATGGGTTCGAGTCACTTCTGGGGTGTGAGTTTTCAGTTGTATATAGTCCTGGGGACCATTCAGGCTTGTTTGCATTTGTGTTCCTCACGTGTGCCCCAAAGAATGAGGTGATTTGATAAAATGCTATGCCCAAGATTACCATCCGAGTGCCGGCAGGGAAGTGGTTCAAATAGCTTTGGCTATCACTTCCTTATGTCCGGTCGTGATGGTCAAGCGGATTAAGGCGTCCCTGTACATACCAATTGCGTTGCTCCTGGCAGTATGGGTTCGAGTCACTTCTGGGGTGTGAGTTTTCAGTTGCATATAGTCCTGGGGACCATTCAGGCTTGTTTGCATTTGTGTTCCTCACGTGTGCCCCAAAGAATGAGGTGATTCGATAAAATGCTATGCCCAAGATTACCATCCGAGTGCCGGCGGGGAAGTGGTTCATATAGCTTCGGCTATCACTTCCTTATGTCCGGTCGTGATGGTCAAGCGGATTAAGGCGTCCCTGTACATACCAGTTGCGTTGCTCCTGGCAGTATGGGTTCGAGTCACTTCTGGGGTGTGAGTTTTCAGTTGTATATAGTCCTGGGGACCATTCAGGCTTGTTTGCATTTGTGTTCCTCACGTGTGCCCCAAAGAATGAGGTGATTTGATAAAATGCTATGCCCAAGATTACCATCCGAGTGCCGGCAGGGAAGTGGTTCAAATAGCTTCGGCTATCACTTCCTTATGTCCGGTCGTGATGGTCAAGCGGATTAAGGCGTCCATGGACATACCAGTTGCGTTGCTCCTGGCAGTATGGGTTCGAGTCACTTCTGGGGTGTGAGTTTTCAGTTGTATATTGTCCTGGGGACCATTCAGGCTTGTTTGCATTTGTGTTCCTCACGTGTGCCCCAAAGAATGAGGTGATTTGATAAAATGCTATGCCCAAGATTACCATCCGAGTGCAGTCGGGGAAGTGGTTCAAATAGCTTCGGCTATCACTTCCTTATGTCCGGTCGTGATGGTCAAGCGGATTAAGGCGTCTCTGTACATAACAGTAGCGTTGCTCTTGGCAGTATGGGTTCGAGTCACTTCTGGGGTGTGAGTTTTCAGTTGTATATAGTCCTGGGGACCATTCAGGCTTGTTTGCATTTGTGTTCCTCACGTGTGCCCCAAAGAATGAGGTGATTTGATAAAATGCTATGCCCAAGATTACCATCCAAGTGCCGGCGGGCAAGTGGTTCAAATAGCTTCGGCTATCACTTCCTTATGTCCGGTTGAGATGGTCAAGCAGATTAAGGCGTCCCTGTACATAGTGGTTGCGTTGCTCCTGTCAGTATGGGTTCGAGTCACTTTTGGGGTGTGAGTTTTCAGTTGTATATAGTCCTGGGGACCATTCAGGCTTGTTTGCATTTGTGTTCCTCACGTGTGCCCCAAAGAATGAGGTGATTTGATAAAATGCTATGCCCAAGATTACCATCCGAGTGCCGGCGGGCAAGTGGTTCAAATAGCTTCGGCTATCACTTCCTTATGTCCGGTCGTGATGGTCAAGCGGATTAAGGCGTCCCTGTACATACCAATTGCGTTGCTCCTGGCAGTATGGGTTCGAGTCACTTCTGGGGTGTGAGTTTTCAGTTGCATATAGTCCTGGGGACCATTCAGGCTTGTTTGCATTTGTGTTCCTCACGTGTGCCCCAAAGAATGAGGTGATTCGATAAAATGCTATGCCCAAGATTACCATCCGAGTGCCGGCGGGGAAGTGGTTCATATAGCTTCGGCTATCACTTCCTTATGTCCGGTCGTGATGGTCAAGCGGATTAAGGCGTCCCTGTACATACCAGTTGCGTTGCTCCTGGCAGTATGGGTTCGAGTCACTTCTGGGGTGTGAGTTTTCAGTTGTATATAGTCCTGGGGACCATTCAGGCTTGTTTGCATTTGTGTTCCTCACGTGTGCCCCAAAGAATGAGGTGATTTGATAAAATGCTATGCCCAAGATTACCATCCGAGTGCCGGCAGGGAAGTGGTTCAAATAGCTTCGGCTATCACTTCCTTATGTCCGGTCGTGATGGTCAAGCGGATTAAGGCGTCCATGGACATACCAGTTGCGTTGCTCCTGGCAGTATGGGTTCGAGTCACTTCTGGGGTGTGAGTTTTCAGTTGTATATTGTCCTGGGGACCATTCAGGCTTGTTTGCATTTGTGTTCCTCACGTGTGCCCCAAAGAATGAGGTGATTTGATAAAATGCTATGCCCAAGATTACCATCCGAGTGCAGTCGGGGAAGTGGTTCAAATAGCTTCGGCTATCACTTCCTTATGTCCGGTCGTGATGGTCAAGCGGATTAAGGCGTCTCTGTACATAACAGTAGCGTTGCTCTTGGCAGTATGGGTTCGAGTCACTTCTGGGGTGTGAGTTTTCAGTTGTATATAGTCCTGGGGACCATTCAGGCTTGTTTGCATTTGTGTTCCTCACGTGTGCCCCAAAGAATGAGGTGATTTGATAAAATGCTATGCCCAAGATTACCATCCAAGTGCCGGCGGGCAAGTGGTTCAAATAGCTTCGGCTATCACTTCCTTATGTCCGGTTGAGATGGTCAAGCAGATTAAGGCGTCCCTGTACATAGTGGTTGCGTTGCTCCTGTCAGTATGGGTTCGAGTCACTTTTGGGGTGTGAGTTTTCAGTTGTATATAGTCCTGGGGACCATTCAGGCTTGTTTGCATTTGTGTTCCTCACGTGTGCCCCAAAGAATGAGGTGATTTGATAAAATGCTATGCCCAAGATTACCATCCGAGTGCCGGCGGGCAAGTGGTTCAAATAGCTTCGGCTATCACTTTCTTATGTCCGGTCATGATGGTCAAGCGGATTAAGGCGTCCCTGTAAATACCAGTTGCGTTGCTCCTGTCAGTATGGGTTCTAGTCACTTCTGGGGTGTGAGTTTTCAGTTGTATATAGTCCTGGGGACCATTCAGGCTTGTTTGCATTTGTGTTCCTCACGTGTGCCCCAAAGAATGAGGTGATTTGACAAAATGCTATGCCCAAGATTACCATCCGAGTGCCGGCGGGGAAGTGGTTCAAATAGCTTCGGCTATGACTTCCTTATGTCCGGTCGTGATGGTCAAGCGGATTAAGGCTTCTCTGTACATAACAGTAGCGTTGCTCTTGGCAGTATGGGTTCGAGTCACTTCTGGGGTGTGAGTTTTCAGTTGTATATAGTCCTGGGGACCATTCAGGCTTGTTTGCATTTGTGTTCCTCATGTGTGCCCCAAAGAATGAGGTGATTTGACAAAATGCTATGCCCAAGATTACCATCCGAGTGCCGGCGGGGAAGTGGTTCAAATAGCTTCGGCTATCACTTCCTTATGTCCGGTCGTGATGGTCAAGTGGATTAAGGCATCCCTGTACATATCAGTTGCGTTGCTCCTGGCAGTATGGGTTCGAGTCACTTCTGGGGTGTGAGTTTTCAGTTGTATATAGTCCTGGGGACCATTCAGGCTTGTTTGCATTTGTGTTCCTCACGTGTGCCCCAAAGAATGAGGTGATTTGATAAAATGCTATGCCCAAGAATACCATCCGAGTGCCGGCGGGGAAGTGGTTCAAATAGCTTCGGCTCTCACTTCCTTATGTCCGGTCGTGATGGTCAAGCGGATTAAGGCGTCCCTGTACATACCAATTGCGTTGCTCCTGGCAGTATGGGTTCGAGTCACTTCTGGGGTGTGAGTTTTCAGTTGTATATAGTCCTGGGGACCATTCAGGCTTGTTTGCATTTGTGTTCCTCACGTGTGCCCCAAAGAATGAGGTGATTTGATAAAATGCTATGCCCAAGATTACCATCTGAGTGCCGGCGGGGAAGTGGTTCAAATAGCTTCGGCTATCACTTCCTTATGTCCGGTCGTGATGGTCAAGCAGATTAAGGCGTCCCTGTACATACCAGTTGCGTTGCTCCTGGCAGTATGGGTTCGAGTCACTTCTGGGGTGTGAGTTTTCAGTTGTATATTGTCCTGGGGACCATTCAGGCTTGTTTGCATTTGTGTTCCTCACGTATGCCCCAAAGAATGAGGTGATTTGATAAAATGCTATGCCCAAGATTACTATCCGAGTGCCGGCAGGGAAGTGGTTCAAATAGCTTCGGCTATCACTTCCTTATGTTCGGTCGTGATGGTCAAATGGATTAAGGCGTCCCTGTACATACCAGTTGCATTGCTCCTGGCAGTATGGGTTCGAGTCACTTCTGGGGTGTGAGTTTTCAGTTGTATATAGTCCTGGGGACCATTCAGGCTTGTTTGCATTTGTGTTCCTCACGTGTGCCCCAAAGAATGAGGTGATTTGACAAAATGCTATGCCCAAGATTACCATCCGAGTGCCGGCGGGGAAGTGGTTCAAATAGCTACGGCTATCACTTCCTTATGTACGGTCGTGATGGTCAAGCGGATTAAGGCATCCCTGTACATATCAGTTGCGTTGCTCCTGGCAGTATGGGTTCGAGTCACTTCTGGGGTGTGAGTTTTCAGTTGTATATAGTCCTGGAGGCCATTCAGGCTTGTTTGCATTTGTGTTCCTCACGTATGCCCCAAAGAATGAGGTGATTTGATAATATGCTATGCCCAAGATTACCATCCGAGTGCCGGCGGGGAAGTGGTTCAAATAGCTTCGGCTATCACTTCCTTATGTCCGGTCGTGATGGTCAAGCGGATTAAGGCGTCCCTGTACATAACAGTTGCTTTGCTCCTGGCAGTATGGGTTCGAGTCACTTCTGGGGTGTGAGTTTTCAGTTGTATATAGTCCTGGGGACCATTCAGGCTTGTTTGCATTTGTGTTCCTCACGTGTGCCCCAAAGAATGAGGTGATTTGATAAAATGCTATGCCCAAGATTACCATCCGAGTGCCGGCAGGGAAGTGGTTCAAATAGCTTTGGCTATCACTTCCTTATGTCCGGTCGTGATGGTCAAGCGGATTAAGGCGTCCTTGTACATACCAATTGCGTTGCTCCTGGCAGTATGGGTTCGAGTCACTTCTGGGGTGTGAGTTTTCAGTTGCATATAGTCCTGGGGACCATTCAGGCTTGTTTGCATTTGTGTTCCTCACGTGTGCCCCAAAGAATGAGGTGATTCGATAAAATGCTATGCCCAAGATTACCATCCGAGTGCCGGCGGGGAAGTGGTTCATATAGCTTCGGCTATCACTTCCTTATGTCCGGTCGTGATGGTCAAGCGGATTAAGGCGTCCCTGTACATACCAGTTGCGTTGCTCCTGGCAGTATGGGTTCGAGTCACTTCTGGGGTGTGAGTTTTCAGTTGTATATAGTCCTGGGGACCATTCAGGCTTGTTTGCATTTGTGTTCCTCACGTGTGCCCCAAAGAATGAGGTGATTTGATAAAATGCTATGCCCAAGATTACCATCCGAGTGCCGGCAGGGAAGTGGTTCAAATAGCTTCGGCTATCACTTCCTTATGTCCGGTCGTGATGGTCAAGCGGATTAAGGCGTCCATGGACATACCAGTTGCGTTGCTCCTGGCAGTATGGGTTCGAGTCACTTCTGGGGTGTGAGTTTTCAGTTGTATATTGTCCTGGGGACCATTCAGGCTTGTTTGCATTTGTGTTCCTCACGTGTGCCCCAAAGAATGAGGTGATTTGATAAAATGCTATGCCCAAGATTACTATCCGAGTGCCGGCAGGGAAGTGGTTCAAATAGCTTCGGCTATCACTTCCTTATGTTCGGTCGTGATGGTCAAGCGGATTAAGGCGTCCCTGTACATACCAGTTGCGTTGCTCCTGGCAGTATGGGTTCGAGTCACTTCTGGGGTGTGAGTTTTCAGTTGTATATAGTCCTGGGGACCATTCAGGCTTGTTTGCATTTGTGTTCCTCACGTGTGCCCCAAAGAATGAGGTGATTTGATAAAATGCTATGCCCAAGATTACCATCCGAGTGCCGGCGGGGAAGTGGTTCAAATAGCTTCGGCTATCACTTCCTTATGTCCGGTCGTGATGGTCAAGTGGATTAAGGCATCCCTGTACATATCAGTTGCGTTGCTCCTGGCAGTATGGGTTCGAGTCACTTCTGGGGTGTGAGTTTTCAGTTGTATATAGTCCTGGGGACCATTCAGGCTTGTTTGCATTTGTGTTCCTCACGTGTGCCCCAAAGAATGAGGTGATTTGATAAAATGCTATGCCCAAGAATACCATCCGAGTGCCGGCGGGGAAGTGGTTCAAATAGCTTCGGCTCTCACTTCCTTATGTCCGGTCGTGATGGTCAAGCGGATTAAGGCGTCCCTGTACATACCAATTGCGTTGCTCCTGGCAGTATGGGTTCGAGTCACTTCTGGGGTGTGAGTTTTCAGTTGTATATAGTCCTGGGGACCATTCAGGCTTGTTTGCATTTGTGTTCCTCACGTGTGCCCCAAAGAATGAGGTGATTTGATAAAATGCTATGCCCAAGATTACCATCTGAGTGCCGGCGGGGAAGTGGTTCAAATAGCTTCGGCTATCACTTCCTTATGTCCGGTCGTGATGGTCAAGCGGATTAAGGCGTCCCTGTACATACCAGTTGCGTTGCTCCTGGCAGTATGGGTTCGAGTCACTTCTGGGGTGTGAGTTTTCAGTTGTATATTGTCCTGGGGACCATTCAGGCTTGTTTGCATTTGTGTTCCTCACGTGTGCCCCAAAGAATGAGGTGATTTGATAAAATGCTATGCCCAAGATTACTATCCGAGTGCCGGCAGGGAAGTGGTTCAAATAGCTTCAGCTATCACTTCCTTATGTCCGGTCGTGATGGTCAAGCGGATTAAGGCGTCCCTGTACATACCAGTTGCGTTGCTCCTGGCAGTATGGGTTCGAGTCACTTCTGGGGTGTGAGTTTTCAGTTGTATATAGTCCTGGGGACCATTCAGGCTTGTTTGCATTTGTGTTCCTCACGTGTGCCCCAAAGAATGAGGTGATTTGATAAAATGCTATGCCCAAGATTACCATCCGAGTGCCGGCGGGGAAGTGGTTCAAATAGCTTCGGCTATCACTTCCTTATGTCCGGTCGTGATGGTCAAGCGGATTAAGGCGTCCCTGTACATACCAGTTGCGTTGCTCCTGGCAGTATGGGTTCGAGTCACTTCTGGGGTGTGAGTTTTCAGTTGTATATAGTCCTGGGGACCATTCAGGCTTGTTTGCATTTGTGTTCCTCACGTGTGCCCCAAAGAATGAGGTGATTTTATAAAATGCTATGCCCAAGATTACCATCCGAGTGCCAGCGGGCAAGTGGTTCAAATAGCTTCGGCTATCACTTCCTTATGTCCGGTCGTGATGGTCAAGCGGATTAAGGCGTCCCTGTAAATACCAGTTGCGTTGCTCCTGGCAGTATGGGTTCGAGTCACTTCTGGGGTGTGAGTTTTCAGTTGTATATAGTCCTGGGGACCATTCAGGCTTGTTTGCATTTGTGTTCCTCACGTGTGCCCCAAAGAATGAGGTGATTTGATAAAATGCTATGCCCAAGATTACCATCCGAGTGCCGGCAGGGAAGTGGTTCAAATAGCTTTGGCTATCACTTCCTTATGTCCGGTCGTGATGGTCAAGCGGATTAAGGCGTCCCTGTACATACCAATTGCGTTGCTCCTGGCAGTATGGGTTCGAGTCACTTCTGGGGTGTGAGTTTTCAGTTGCATATAGTCCTGGGGACCATTCAGGCTTGTTTGCATTTGTGTTCCTCACGTGTGCCCCAAAGAATGAGGTGATTCGATAAAATGCTATGCCCAAGATTACCATCCGAGTGCCGGCGGGGAAGTGGTTCATATAGCTTCGGCTATCACTTCCTTATGTCCGGTCGTGATGGTCAAGCGGATTAAGGCGTCCCTGTACATACCAGTTGCGTTGCTCCTGGCAGTATGGGTTCGAGTCACTTCTGGGGTGTGAGTTTTCAGTTGTATATAGTCCTGGGGACCATTCAGGCTTGTTTGCATTTGTGTTCCTCACGTGTGCCCCAAAGAATGAGGTGATTTGATAAAATGCTATGCCCAAGATTACCATCCGAGTGCCGGCAGGGAAGTGGTTCAAATAGCTTCGGCTATCACTTCCTTATGTCCGGTCGTGATGGTCAAGCGGATTAAGGCGTCCATGGACATACCAGTTGCGTTGCTCCTGGCAGTATGGGTTCGAGTCACTTCTGGGGTGTGAGTTTTCAGTTGTATATTGTCCTGGGGACCATTCAGGCTTGTTTGCATTTGTGTTCCTCACGTGTGCCCCAAAGAATGAGGTGATTTGATAAAATGCTATGCCCAAGATTACCATCCGAGTGCAGTCGGGGAAGTGGTTCAAATAGCTTCGGCTATCACTTCCTTATGTCCGGTCGTGATGGTCAAGCGGATTAAGGCGTCTCTGTACATAACAGTAGCGTTGCTCTTGGCAGTATGGGTTCGAGTCACTTCTGGGGTGTGAGTTTTCAGTTGTATATAGTCCTGGGGACCATTCAGGCTTGTTTGCATTTGTGTTCCTCACGTGTGCCCCAAAGAATGAGGTGATTTGATAAAATGCTATGCCCAAGATTACCATCTGAGTGCCGGCGGGGAAGTGGTTCAAATAGCTTCGGCTATCACTTCCTTATGTCCGGTCGTGATGGTCAAGTGGATTAAGGCATCCCTGTACATATCAGTTGCGTTGCTCCTGGCAGTATGGGTTCGAGTCACTTCTGGGGTGTGAGTTTTCAGTTGTATATAGTCCTGGGGACCATTCAGGCTTGTTTGCATTTGTGTTCCTCACGTGTGCCCCAAAGAATGAGGTGATTTGATAAAATGCTATGCCCAAGAATACCATCCGAGTGCCGGCGGGGAAGTGGTTCAAATAGCTTCGGCTCTCACTTCCTTATGTCCGGTCGTGATGGTCAAGCGGATTAAGGCGTCCCTGTACATACCAATTGCGTTGCTCCTGGCAGTATGGGTTCGAGTCACTTCTGGGGTGTGAGTTTTCAGTTGTATATAGTCCTGGGGACCATTCAGGCTTGTTTGCATTTGTGTTCCTCACGTGTGCCCCAAAGAATGAGGTGATTTGATAAAATGCTATGCCCAAGATTACCATCTGAGTGCCGGCGGGGAAGTGGTTCAAATAGCTTCGGCTATCACTTCCTTATGTCCGGTCGTGATGGTCAAGCAGATTAAGGCGTCCCTGTACATACCAGTTGCGTTGCTCCTGGCAGTATGGGTTCGAGTCACTTCTGGGGTGTGAGTTTTCAGTTGTATATTGTCCTGGGGACCATTCAGGCTTGTTTGCATTTGTGTTCCTCACGTGTGCCCCAAAGAATGAGGTGATTTGATAAAATGCTATGCCCAAGATTACTATCCGAGTGCCGGCAGGGAAGTGGTTCAAATAGCTTCGGCTATCACTTCCTTATGTTCGGTCGTGATGGTCAAATGGATTAAGGCGTCCCTGTACATACCAGTTGCATTGCTCCTGGCAGTATGGGTTCGAGTCACTTCTGGGGTGTGAGTTTTCAGTTGTATATAGTCCTGGGGACCATTCAGGCTTGTTTGCATTTGTGTTCCTAACGTGTGTCCCAAAGAATGAGGTGATTTGATAAAATGCTATGCCCAAGATTACCATCCGAGTGCCGCGGGGAAGTAGTTCAAATAGCTTCGGCTATCACTTCCTTATGTCCGGTCGTGATGGTCAAGCGGATTAAGGCGTCCCTGTACATACCAGTTGCGTTTCTCCTGGCAGTATGGGTTCGAGTCACTTCTGGGGTGTGAGTTTTCAGTTGTATATAGTCCTGGGGACCATTCAGGCTTGTTTGCATTTGTGTTCCTCACGTGTGCCCCAAAGAATGAGGTGATTTGATAAAATGTTATGCCCAAGATTACCATCCGAGTGCCGGCGGGCAAGTGGTTCAAAAAGCTTCGGCTATCACTTCCTTATGTCCGGTCGTGATGGTCAAGCGGATTAAGGCGTCCCTGTAAATACCAGTTGCATTGCTCCTGGCAGTATGGGTTCGAGTCACTTCAGGGGTGTGAGTTTTCAGTTGTATATAGTCCTGGGGACCATTCAGGCTTGTTTGCATTTGTGTTCCTCACGTGTGCCCCAAAGAATGAGGTGATTTGATAAAATGCTATGCCCAAGATTACCATCCGAGTGCCGGCGGGGAAGTGGTTCAAATAGCTTCGGCTATCACTTCCTTATGTCCGGTCGTGATGGTCAAGCGGATTAAGGCGTCCCTGTACATACCAGTTGCGTTGCTCCTGGCAGTATGGGTTCGAGTCACTTCTGGGGTGTGAGTTTTCAGTTGTATATAGTCCTGGGGACCATTCAGGCTTGTTTGCATTTGTGTTCCTCACGTGTGCCCCAAAGAATGAGGTGATTTGATAAAATGCTATGCCCAAGATTACCATCCGAGTGCCGGCGGGGAAGTGGTTCAAATAGCTTCGGCTATCACTTCCTTATGTCCGGTCGTGATGGTCAAGCGGATTAAGACGTCCTTGTACATACCAGTTGCGTTGCTCCTGGCAGTATGGGTTCGAGTCACTTCTGGGGTGTGAGTTTTCAGTTGTATATAGTCCTGGGGACCATTCAGGCTTGTTTGAATTTGTGTTCCTCACGTGTGCCCCAAAGAATGAGGTGATTTGATAAAATGCTATGCCCAAGATTACCATCCGAGTGCCGGCGGGGAAGTGGTTCAAATAGCTTCGGCTATCACTTCCTTATGTCCGGTCGTGATGGTCAAGCGGATTAAGGCGTCCCTGTACATACCAGTTGCGTTGCTCCTGGCAGTATGGGTTCGAGTCACTTCTGGGGTGTGAGTTTTCAGTTGTATATAGTCCTGGGGACCATTCAGGCTTGTTTGCATTTGTGTTCCTCACATGTGCCCCAAAGAATGAGGTGATTTGATAAAATGCTATGCCCAAGATTACCATCCGAGTGCCGGCGGGGAAGTGGTTCAAATAGCTTCGGCTATCACTTCCTTATGTCCGGTCGTGATGGTCAAGCGGATTAAGGCGTCCCTGTACATACCAGTTGCGTTGCTCCTGGCAGTATGGGTTCGAGTCACTTCTGGGGTGTGAGTTTT
>NW_027189328.1:258318-289988 GCF_040958095.1 Procambarus clarkii
CCAACCTATCCTCCCTTCTTATTATCTGACCCGAATTTTCGGTTCGTGTCAGAGTCCATGAGTGTCCGTGTGCGTGTCCGTGTCTGTGAATCCATGGGGTTTTGGGTCCAGGAAGCTATTTGTGTCAACCCAAATTGCCTCCCTTCTCCCCACCTGAAATCCAGGTGGATTGAAAGACCTGACCTAGGTCAGTTGATCCATGTATCCGTCCGTGGGCCCCCGGACTTCAACCCTTCCCCACATTCCAAAGGGTCAGTCAATCAATCTTGGCTATCCAGAGAATCTATCGAAACTGATGCTCCTACAGGAGGGGACACACAGAGAAATCTGTGCCCTGTACTTGCAACCATTCCGACAGGCTCGAACGCAGGTCTGTCCGGATTAAGAACATGTTCTATCCGACTAGGCCACGCTGGAGTTGCCTTCTGAATCAAATTTGGCACTTGTATTTATATCTCATAGCAAGGTTAGTTAGTGTCTATTTATGAACAGTTGCCATGATTGACATGTGAAGTTGTTAATTTGTGTTGTCAGTTAGAAATACCTGACAGCTTTGTTTGATGAGGTTGCAGTCCCGTGAAGCAGTTTTATGAATGAATATTGGAGAATTTAGGCTAACTGACATGTACTCACCTAGTTGTACTCACCTAGTTGTGTTTGCGGGGGTTGAGCTCTGGCTCTTTGGTCCCGCCTCTCAACCGTCAATCAACAGGTGTACAGATTCCTGAGCCTATCGGGCTCTGTCATATCTACACTTGAAACTGTGTATGGAGTCAGCCTCCACCACATCACTTCCTAATGCATTCCATTTGTCAACCACTCTGACACTAAAAAAGTTCTTTCTAATATCTCTGTGGCTCATTTGGGCACTCAGTTTCCACCTGTGTCCCCTAGTACGTGTGCCCCTTGTGTTAAATAGACTGTCTTTATCTACCCTATCAATCCCCTTCAGAATCTTGAATGTGGTGATCATGTCCCCCTAACTCTTCTGTTAGGGGGGACATATAGGACTGACTTCTGGACTGTCACATATGTCACTTCTGGACTGACATATAGGTAGATGTGTGTGTGTGTGTGTGTGTGTGTGTGTGTGTGTGTGTGTGTGTGTGTGTAAAAGTATGTATTAATTAATAATTAGTGTGGTGTTTCCAAATAAGTTTGAGAATGGTAAACAAGCAATCCAATATCTAATATGTGCTATTTTATGTGTCATTCTATAAAATATATGTTTTACTAGGGAAGGAAAATCCGGTTTGTTTTTTTCTTCGTTTTATTTCAAGAATAAATAGTACATAGGGGAAGAAACGAAGGTTTTGGCTGGTTAAATATAGCGTTGTGGCCGCCATTTTCTGTGTTGGGGGTGGGGTGTGTTGTGGGATTGTGGATGGGGTGGTATGGGGGGGGGGTAGGGGTACGGCGGCCTCCATTGTGGGGGGGGGGGTGTTGGTTTGGGAGGGGGCACGGTGGGGGGGGGGAGTGGTCCTGAGATGCTACCTTGGGAAGTGTCGTTGGGGGGGGGGGCAGGGGGATGGGTTGGCAGTTAGGTATTTAAATTTAATTTTGTAAGATAGGTTATGTAGAGCGAAGTGTTGAGGAAGGAATAAGAAAAGTGTTTAGGACTGAGTTGAGTGTATTAGTTTTTGTGATTGATGTTAGCAGGAAGGTAGGTGGTTGAAATGTGTAAAGATTTGTTAATGAGATCATTTGGTTAATAATGTAGGAATTAAGAGTAAGTGATCACTGGAGATAGATATTCAACAGCATATTGAGTGGACAAATTTTAGCAGGTAGGTAGGCCGGCCGGGCGGCAGAGAGAGCCAATGGACTGACATATAGGTAGACGTTTTCTTCATGGATGGTAAACTATTATTAAAATGGCATGTACACATTTCCATGTGCGACATTCATGTACACACACACACACACTGACCCACGGAGACTGCCCAAATATGTATACCATCAGCAGCAGTTGGTGTTCCCAGGCAGGTCACCCATCCATGTACTAACCAAATTCAACGGTGCTTAACCTGACTGATGTATGGGACGAGACGCAGTGTTCTCAAGGTGGTAGGTAGGTAGTATGGCTGTTTCTATTGTATACAAGTAGTAACTAATCACATGTGAGTGAGTGAGTCAAGATAATGGTAACTGCAGCGGGCGGGCAGGCAGGCGGAGGTACATAGCAGCCAATTCTCCATTAATGATAGTACTTATTGCAACTATTTAGTCAAATTAACCAACAACAAATGGACTACTACTACTTCTTCTACTACTACTACTACTACTACTGTTGCTCCAAAATAGAAAAGGATGGGATGCCGCCGCTGCCATTGATCTCGCACAAGTTGCTGCTGCTGCTGACAAATAACTCATCCTAGGCCTTGCATATGCTCTCTTAGGCTTCATTTAGTCAATACGTGTAACATCATTGAGTCGGGGGACAGGCAGACAGGCATTTTATACATGTTACGCTTATATAGTGGTCTCCAACACCCACCCCCACAAGATCCATCTAGGGACTGATTAACTAACCCTCACTCACCACGCCCCAAGTAGCTTGCTTACTAACTCCTGGATACCTATTTACTGCTAGGTGAACAGGGGCATTCGCTGATAAGAAACGCTACCAACAGTTACAGTCCTCTTTCTATTTCTACAAACCTAGCCTATTTCCTAGCCAAAACTAACCTAGCCCATTTCCTAGCCAAAACTAACCTAACCTAATCTAACCTAACCTAACCTAACCATATCTAAACTAACCTAACTAACTTACTTTTGTATACCTATTTACTGCAAGATGAACAGAGGCATTCGGTGATAAGAAACGCTACCAACAGTTACAGCCCTATTTCTATTTCTACAAACCTAGCCTATTTCCTAGCAATAACTAACCTAACCTAACCTAATTTAACCTAACCTAACCTTATCTAAACTAACCTAACTAACTAACTTCTGGATACCTATTTACTGCTAGGTGAATAGAGGCGTTCGGTGATAGGAAACGCTACCTACAATTACAGCCCTCTTTCTATTACTATTTCTACAAACATAGCCTATTTCCTACCCTAAAATAACCTAACCTAACCTAACCCTCCACACCTAGCTGATTTCCTAGCCAAAACTAACCTAACCAACTCCTGGATACCTATTTACTGCCAGGTGAACAGAGGCATTCGGTGATAAGAAACGTTACCTAAAATTCCAGCTATTTTTTTCTCTTTATTATATTTATTGTTTTTAAATAATTTATAATTTATTTATACTCTATTCATTTTTTTTTATTTTTTTACCTATTTCTATTTCTACAAACGTAGCCAATTTCCTAGCCTAAACTAACCTAACCTAAATATATATATATATATATATATATATATATATATATATATATATATATATATATATATATATATATATATATATATATATATATATATATATATATATATATATTATTAAATATGACCGAAAAAGTAAGATTAATAATTCTAACACGAATTTTCTTGATCTTTCGTAAACTACCCACCTCAAGACTCCGCTCCAATATAGAAGCATCAAGAAATATGGACCAATAGGCTTTCTACAATCACTTCCATTCAATACCCATTGTTTCGTGTTCTGTCTTGTGTTGATGAAATTAATACCCTATTAATACCACCTCACCCCATCCATCTCACTCAAATGTAGATATAAACAAATCGGAGATGTGTAAGTTCTATTCAGTTGTGTATGTGTAAACTAAAATCTTTGAAAATGTAATAAGTTTTACGAAACGCGCTCAAGTGTCGCGTCAGACTAGAAATAAAAATGAATTTTGGAGAATTGATTTTTGAATTACCACCAACAGTGAAAAGAAATGTACGAAAGATCGAGAAAATTCGTGTTAGAATTATTAATCTTACTTTTTCGGTCATATTTAATAATATATGTCTACAGGAAAGACTGCTACCAAAATATACTAATATATATATATATATATATATATATATATATATATATATATATATATATATATATATATATATATATATATATAAACCAACCACAAAATAACCAACCATACCTATACCTTACCAACATACCCTAACCAACCCAACCTAAGCATACATATTATCTAAATTGATAACTAAACCATAATTATGCTTGTTTTAACCTAAAATTCTAACCTCAAATTCTAACCTAATTCTAGTTCTAACCAACCTAACCAAACCAACCAACCTAACCAACTAACCTAACTAAGCTAACTAACCAACCTAACCAACCAACCTAACCAACCTAACCAACCAACCAACCAACCTAACCAACCAACCTAACCAACCAACCTAACTAACCAACCTATCCAACCAACCTAATCAACCAACCTAGGCAACCTAACTTAACCAACCAACCTAACCAACCAACCTAACCAACCTATCCTCCCTTCTTATTATCTGACCCGAATTTTCGGTTCGTGTCAGAGTCCATGAGTGTCCGTGTGCGTGTCCGTGTCTGTGAATCCATGGGGTTTTGGGTCCAGGAAGCTATTTGTGTCAACCCAAATTGCCTCCCTTCTCCCCACCTGAAATCCAGGTGGATTGAAAGACCTGACCTAGGTCAGTTGATCCATGTATCCGTCCGTGGGCCCCCGGACTTCAACCCTTCCCCACATTCCAAAGGGTCAGTCAATCAATCTTGGCTATCCAGAGAATCTATCGAAACTGATGCTCCTACAGGAGGGGACACACAGAGAAATCTGTGCCCTGTACTTGCAACCATTCCGACAGGCTCGAACGCAGGTCTGTCCGGATTAAGAACATGTTCTATCCGACTAGGCCACGCTGGAGTTGCCTTCTGAATCAAATTTGGCACTTGTATTTATATCTCATAGCAAGGTTAGTTAGTGTCTATTTATGAACAGTTGCCATGATTGACATGTGAAGTTGTTAATTTGTGTTGTCAGTTAGAAATACCTGACAGCTTTGTTTGATGAGGTTGCAGTCCCGTGAAGCAGTTTTATGAATGAATATTGGAGAATTTAGGCTAACTGACATGTACTCACCTAGTTGTACTCACCTAGTTGTGTTTGCGGGGGTTGAGCTCTGGCTCTTTGGTCCCGCCTCTCAACCGTCAATCAACAGGTGTACAGATTCCTGAGCCTATCGGGCTCTGTCATATCTACACTTGAAACTGTGTATGGAGTCAGCCTCCACCACATCACTTCCTAATGCATTCCATTTGTCAACCACTCTGACACTAAAAAGTTCTTTCTAATATCTCTGTGGCTCATTTGGGCACTCAGTTTCCACCTGTGTCCCCTAGTACGTGTGCCCCTTGTGTTAAATAGACTGTCTTTATCTACCCTATCAATCCCCTTCAGAATCTTGAATGTGGTGATCATGTCCCCCTAACTCTTCTGTTAGGGGGGACATATAGGACTGACTTCTGGACTGTCACATATGTCACTTCTGGACTGACATATAGGTAGATGTGTGTGTGTGTGTGTGTGTGTGTGTGTGTGTGTGTGTGTAAAAGTATGTATTAATTAATAATTAGTGTGGTGTTTCCAAATAAGTTTGAGAATGGTAAACAAGCAATCCAATATCTAATATGTGCTATTTTATGTGTCATTCTATAAAATATATGTTTTACTAGGGAAGGAAAATCCGGTTTGTTTTTTTCTTCGTTTTATTTCAAGAATAAATAGTACATAGGGGAAGAAACGAAGGTTTTGGCTGGTTAAATATAGCGTTGTGGCCGCCATTTTCTGTGTTGGGGGTGGGGTGTGTTGTGGGATTGTGGATGGGGTGGTATGGGGGGGGTAGGGGTACGGCGGCCTCCATTGTGGGGGGGGGTGTTGGTTTGGGAGGGGCACGGTGGGGGGGGGGGAGTGGTCCTGAGATGCTACCTTGGGAAGTGTCGTTGGGGGGGGGCAGGGGGATGGGTTGGCAGTTAGGTATTTAAATTTAATTTTGTAAGATAGGTTATGTAGAGCGAAGTGTTGAGGAAGGAATAAGAAAAGTGTTTAGGACTGAGTTGAGTGTATTAGTTTTTGTGATTGATGTTAGCAGGAAGGTAGGTGGTTGAAATGTGTAAAGATTTGTTAATGAGATCATTTGGTTAATAATGTAGGAATTAAGAGTAAGTGATCACTGGAGATAGATATTCAACAGCATATTGAGTGGACAAATTTTAGCAGGTAGGTAGGCCGGCCGGGCGGCAGAGAGAGCCAATGGACTGACATATAGGTAGACGTTTTCTTCATGGATGGTAAACTATTATTAAAATGGCATGTACACATTTCCATGTGCGACATTCATGTACACACACACACACACTGACCCACGGAGACTGCCCAAATATGTATACCATCAGCAGCAGTTGGTGTTCCCAGGCAGGTCACCCATCCATGTACTAACCAAATTCAACGGTGCTTAACCTGACTGATGTATGGGACGAGACGCAGTGTTCTCAAGGTGGTAGGTAGGTAGTATGGCTGTTTCTATTGTATACAAGTAGTAACTAATCACATGTGAGTGAGTGAGTCAAGATAATGGTAACTGCAGCGGGCGGGCAGGCAGGCGGAGGTACATAGCAGCCAATTCTCCATTAATGATAGTACTTATTGCAACTATTTAGTCAAATTAACCAACAACAAATGGACTACTACTACTTCTTCTACTACTACTACTACTACTACTGTTGCTCCAAAATAGAAAAGGATGGGATGCCGCCGCTGCCATTGATCTCGCACAAGTTGCTGCTGCTGCTGACAAATAACTCATCCTAGGCCTTGCATATGCTCTCTTAGGCTTCATTTAGTCAATACGTGTAACATCATTGAGTCGGGGGACAGGCAGACAGGCATTTTATACATGTTACGCTTATATAGTGGTCTCCAACACCCACCACCCCACAAGATCCATCTAGGGACTGATTAACTAACCCTCACTCACCACGCCCAAGTAGCTTGCTTACTAACTCCTGGATACCTATTTACTGCTAGGTGAACAGGGGCATTCGCTGATAAGAAACGCTACCAACAGTTACAGTCCTCTTTCTATTTCTACAAACCTAGCCTATTTCCTAGCCAAAACTAACCTAGCCCATTTCCTAGCCAAAACTAACCTAACCTAATCTAACCTAACCTAACCTAACCATATCTAAACTAACCTAACTAACTTACTTTTGTATACCTATTTACTGCAAGATGAACAGAGGCATTCGGTGATAAGAAACGCTACCAACAGTTACAGCCCTATTTCTATTTCTACAAACCTAGCCTATTTCCTAGCAATAACTAACCTAACCTAACCTAATTTAACCTAACCTAACCTTATCTAAACTAACCTAACTAACTAACTTCTGGATACCTATTTACTGCTAGGTGAATAGAGGCGTTCGGTGATAGGAAACGCTACCTACAATTACAGCCCTCTTTCTATTACTATTTCTACAAACATAGCCTATTTCCTACCCTAAAATAACCTAACCTAACCTAACCCTCCACACCTAGCTGATTTCCTAGCCAAAACTAACCTAACCAACTCCTGGATACCTATTTACTGCCAGGTGAACAGAGGCATTCGGTGATAAGAAACGTTACCTAAAATTCCAGCTATTTTTTTCTCTTTATTATATTTATTGTTTTTAAATAATTTATAATTTATTTATACTCTATTCATTTTTTTTTATTTTTTTACCTATTTCTATTTCTACAAACGTAGCCAATTTCCTAGCCTAAACTAACCTAACCTAAATATATATATATATATATATATATATATATATATATATATATATATATATATATATATATATATATATATATATATATATATATATATATATATATATATATATATATATATATTATTAAATATGACCGAAAAAGTAAGATTAATAATTCTAACACGAATTTTCTTGATCTTTCGTAAACTACCCACCTCAAGACTCCGCTCCAATATAGAAGCATCAAGAAATATGGACCAATAGGCTTTCTACAATCACTTCCATTCAATACCCATTGTTTCGTGTTCTGTCTTGTGTTGATGAAATTAATACCCTATTAATACCACCTCACCCCATCCATCTCACTCAAATGTAGATATAAACAAATCGGAGATGTGTAAGTTCTATTCAGTTGTGTATGTGTAAACTAAAATCTTTGAAAATGTAATAAGTTTTACGAAACGCGCTCAAGTGTCGCGTCAGACTAGAAATAAAAATGAATTTTGGAGAATTGATTTTTGAATTACCACCAACAGTGAAAAGAAATGTACGAAAGATCGAGAAAATTCGTGTTAGAATTATTAATCTTACTTTTTCGGTCATATTTAATAATTATGTCTACAGGAAAGACTGCTACCAAAATATACTAATATATATATATATATATATATATATATATATATATATATATATATATATATATATATATATATATATATATATATATATAAACCAACCACAAAATAACCAACCATACCTATACCTTACCAACATACCCTAACCAACCCAACCTAAGCATACATATTATCTAAATTGATAACTAAACCATAATTATGCTTGTTTTAACCTAAAATTCTAACCTCAAATTCTAACCTAATTCTAGTTCTAACCAACCTAACCAAACCAACCAACCTAACCAACTAACCTAACTAAGCTAACTAACCAACCTAACCAACCAACCTAACCAACCTAACCAACCAACCAACCAACCTAACCAACCAACCTAACCAACCAACCTAACTAACCAACCTATCCAACCAACCTAATCAACCAACCTAGGCAACCTAACTTAACCAACCAACCTAACCAACCAACCTAACCAACCTATCCTCCCTTCTTATTATCTGACCCGAATTTTCGGTTCGTGTCAGAGTCCATGAGTGTCCGTGTGCGTGTCCGTGTCTGTGAATCCATGGGGTTTTGGGTCCAGGAAGCTATTTGTGTCAACCCAAATTGCCTCCCTTCTCCCCACCTGAAATCCAGGTGGATTGAAAGACCTGACCTAGGTCAGTTGATCCATGTATCCGTCCGTGGGCCCCCGGACTTCAACCCTTCCCCACATTCCAAAGGGTCAGTCAATCAATCTTGGCTATCCAGAGAATCTATCGAAACTGATGCTCCTACAGGAGGGGACACACAGAGAAATCTGTGCCCTGTACTTGCAACCATTCCGACAGGCTCGAACGCAGGTCTGTCCGGATTAAGAACATGTTCTATCCGACTAGGCCACGCTGGAGTTGCCTTCTGAATCAAATTTGGCACTTGTATTTATATCTCATAGCAAGGTTAGTTAGTGTCTATTTATGAACAGTTGCCATGATTGACATGTGAAGTTGTTAATTTGTGTTGTCAGTTAGAAATACCTGACAGCTTTGTTTGATGAGGTTGCAGTCCCGTGAAGCAGTTTTATGAATGAATATTGGAGAATTTAGGCTAACTGACATGTACTCACCTAGTTGTACTCACCTAGTTGTGTTTGCGGGGGTTGAGCTCTGGCTCTTTGGTCCCGCCTCTCAACCGTCAATCAACAGGTGTACAGATTCCTGAGCCTATCGGGCTCTGTCATATCTACACTTGAAACTGTGTATGGAGTCAGCCTCCACCACATCACTTCCTAATGCATTCCATTTGTCAACCACTCTGACACTAAAAAAGTTCTTTCTAATATCTCTGTGGCTCATTTGGGCACTCAGTTTCCACCTGTGTCCCCTAGTACGTGTGCCCCTTGTGTTAAATAGACTGTCTTTATCTACCCTATCAATCCCCTTCAGAATCTTGAATGTGGTGATCATGTCCCCCCTAACTCTTCTGTTAGGGGGGACATATAGGACTGACTTCTGGACTGTCACATATGTCACTTCTGGACTGACATATAGGTAGATGTGTGTGTGTGTGTGTGTGTGTGTGTGTGTGTGTTTAAAAGTATGTATTAATTAATAATTAGTGTGGTGTTTCCAAATAAGTTTGAGAATGGTAAACAAGCAATCCAATATCTAATATGTGCTATTTTATGTGTCATTCTATAAAATATATGTTTTACTAGGGAAGGAAAATCCGGTTTGTTTTTTTCTTCGTTTTATTTCAAGAATAAATAGTACATAGGGGAAGAAACGAAGGTTTTGGCTGGTTAAATATAGCGTTGTGGCCGCCATTTTCTGTGTTGGGGGTGGGGTGTGTTGTGGGATTGTGGATGGGGTGGTATGGGGGGGGGGTAGGGGTACGGCGGCCTCCATTGTGGGGGGGGGGTGTTGGTTTGGGAGGGGGCACGGTGGGGGGGGGGGAGTGGTCCTGAGATGCTACCTTGGGAAGTGTCGTTGGGGGGGGGGGCAGGGGGATGGGTTGGCAGTTAGGTATTTAAATTTAATTTTGTAAGATAGGTTATGTAGAGCGAAGTGTTGAGGAAGGAATAAGAAAAGTGTTTAGGACTGAGTTGAGTGTATTAGTTTTTGTGATTGATGTTAGCAGGAAGGTAGGTGGTTGAAATGTGTAAAGATTTGTTAATGAGATCATTTGGTTAATAATGTAGGAATTAAGAGTAAGTGATCACTGGAGATAGATATTCAACAGCATATTGAGTGGACAAATTTTAGCAGGTAGGTAGGCCGGCCGGGCGGCAGAGAGAGCCAATGGACTGACATATAGGTAGACGTTTTCTTCATGGATGGTAAACTATTATTAAAATGGCATGTACACATTTCCATGTGCGACATTCATGTACACACACACACACACACTGACCCACGGAGACTGCCCAAATATGTATACCATCAGCAGCAGTTGGTGTTCCCAGGCAGGTCACCCATCCATGTACTAACCAAATTCAACGGTGCTTAACCTGACTGATGTATGGGACGAGACGCAGTGTTCTCAAGGTGGTAGGTAGGTAGTATGGCTGTTTCTATTGTATACAAGTAGTAACTAATCACATGTGAGTGAGTGAGTCAAGATAATGGTAACTGCAGCGGGCGGGCAGGCAGGCGGAGGTACATAGCAGCCAATTCTCCATTAATGATAGTACTTATTGCAACTATTTAGTCAAATTAACCAACAACAAATGGACTACTACTACTTCTTCTACTACTACTACTACTACTACTGTTGCTCCAAAATAGAAAAGGATGGGATGCCGCCGCTGCCATTGATCTCGCACAAGTTGCTGCTGCTGCTGACAAATAACTCATCCTAGGCCTTGCATATGCTCTCTTAGGCTTCATTTAGTCAATACGTGTAACATCATTGAGTCGGGGGACAGGCAGACAGGCATTTTATACATGTTACGCTTATATAGTGGTCTCCAACACCCACCACCCCACAAGATCCATCTAGGGACTGATTAACTAACCCTCACTCACCACGCCCCAAGTAGCTTGCTTACTAACTCCTGGATACCTATTTACTGCTAGGTGAACAGGGGCATTCGCTGATAAGAAACGCTACCAACAGTTACAGTCCTCTTTCTATTTCTACAAACCTAGCCTATTTCCTAGCCAAAACTAACCTAGCCCATTTCCTAGCCAAAACTAACCTAACCTAATCTAACCTAACCTAACCTAACCTAACCATATCTAAACTAACCTAACTAACTTACTTTTGTATACCTATTTACTGCAAGATGAACAGAGGCATTCGGTGATAAGAAACGCTACCAACAGTTACAGCCCTATTTCTATTTCTACAAACCTAGCCTATTTCCTAGCAATAACTAACCTAACCTAACCTAATTTAACCTAACCTAACCTTATCTAAACTAACCTAACTAACTAACTTCTGGATACCTATTTACTGCTAGGTGAATAGAGGCGTTCGGTGATAGGAAACGCTACCTACAATTACAGCCCTCTTTCTATTACTATTTCTACAAACATAGCCTATTTCCTACCCTAAAATAACCTAACCTAACCTAACCCTCCACACCTAGCTGATTTCCTAGCCAAAACTAACCTAACCAACTCCTGGATACCTATTTACTGCCAGGTGAACAGAGGCATTCGGTGATAAGAAACGTTACCTAAAATTCCAGCTATTTTTTTCTCTTTATTATATTTATTGTTTTTAAATAATTTATAATTTATTTATACTCTATTCATTTTTTTTTATTTTTTTACCTATTTCTATTTCTACAAACGTAGCCAATTTCCTAGCCTAAACTAACCTAACCTAAATATATATATATATATATATATATATATATATATATATATATATATATATATATATATATATATATATATATATATATATATATATATATATATATGACCGAAAAAGTAAGATTAATAATTCTAACACGAATTTTCTTGATCTTTCGTAAACTACCCACCTCAAGACTCCGCTCCAATATAGAAGCATCAAGAAATATGGACCAATAGGCTTTCTACAATCACTTCCATTCAATACCCATTGTTTCGTGTTCTGTCTTGTGTTGATGAAATTAATACCCTATTAATACCACCTCACCCCATCCATCTCACTCAAATGTAGATATAAACAAATCGGAGATGTGTAAGTTCTATTCAGTTGTGTATGTGTAAACTAAAATCTTTGAAAATGTAATAAGTTTTACGAAACGCGCTCAAGTGTCGCGTCAGACTAGAAATAAAAATGAATTTTGGAGAATTGATTTTTGAATTACCACCAACAGTGAAAAGAAATGTACGAAAGATCGAGAAAATTCGTGTTAGAATTATTAATCTTACTTTTTCGGTCATATTTAATAATATATGTCTACAGGAAAGACTGCTACCAAAATATACTAATATATATATATATATATATATATATATATATATATATATATATATATATATATATATATATATATATATATATATATATATATATATATATATATATATATATATATATATATATACCAACCACAAAATAACCAACCATACCTATACCTTACCAAATACCCTAACCAACCAACATACCTAAGCACTATATATATCATAATATCTAAATTGATAACTAAACCATAATTATGCTTGTTTTAACCTAAAATTCTAACCTCAAATTCTAACCTAATTCTAGTTCTAACCAACCTAACCAAACCAACCAACCTAACCAACTAACCTAACTAAGCTAACTAACCAACCTAACCAACCAACCTAACCAACCTAACCAACCAACCAACCAACCTAACCAACCAACCTAACCAACCAACCTAACTAACCAACCTATCCAACCAACCTAATCAACCAACCTAGGCAACCTAACTTAACCAACCAACCTAACCAACCAACCTAACCAACCTATCCTCCCTTCTTATTATCTGACCCGAATTTTCGGTTCGTGTCAGAGTCCATGAGTGTCCGTGTGCGTGTCCGTGTCTGTGAATCCATGGGGTTTTGGGTCCAGGAAGCTATTTGTGTCAACCCAAATTGCCTCCCTTCTCCCCACCTGAAATCCAGGTGGATTGAAAGACCTGACCTAGGTCAGTTGATCCATGTATCCGTCCGTGGGCCCCCGGACTTCAACCCTTCCCCACATTCCAAAGGGTCAGTCAATCAATCTTGGCTATCCAGAGAATCTATCGAAACTGATGCTCCTACAGGAGGGGACACACAGAGAAATCTGTGCCCTGTACTTGCAACCATTCCGACAGGCTCGAACGCAGGTCTGTCCGGATTAAGAACATGTTCTATCCGACTAGGCCACGCTGGAGTTGCCTTCTGAATCAAATTTGGCACTTGTATTTATATCTCATAGCAAGGTTAGTTAGTGTCTATTTATGAACAGTTGCCATGATTGACATGTGAAGTTGTTAATTTGTGTTGTCAGTTAGAAATACCTGACAGCTTTGTTTGATGAGGTTGCAGTCCCGTGAAGCAGTTTTATGAATGAATATTGGAGAATTTAGGCTAACTGACATGTACTCACCTAGTTGTACTCACCTAGTTGTGTTTGCGGGGGTTGAGCTCTGGCTCTTTGGTCCCGCCTCTCAACCGTCAATCAACAGGTGTACAGATTCCTGAGCCTATCGGGCTCTGTCATATCTACACTTGAAACTGTGTATGGAGTCAGCCTCCACCACATCACTTCCTAATGCATTCCATTTGTCAACCACTCTGACACTAAAAAAGTTCTTTCTAATATCTCTGTGGCTCATTTGGGCACTCAGTTTCCACCTGTGTCCCCTAGTACGTGTGCCCCTTGTGTTAAATAGACTGTCTTTATCTACCCTATCAATCCCCTTCAGAATCTTGAATGTGGTGATCATGTCCCCCCTAACTCTTCTGTTAGGGGGGACATATAGGACTGACTTCTGGACTGTCACATATGTCACTTCTGGACTGACATATAGGTAGATGTGTGTTGTGGTGTGTGTGTGTGTGTGTGTGTGTTTTAAAAGTATGTATTAATTAATAATTAGTGTGGTGTTTCCAAATAAGTTTGAGAATGGTAAACAAGCAATCCAATATCTAATATGTGCTATTTTATGTGTCATTCTATAAAATATATGTTTTTACTAGGGAAGGAAAATCCGGTTTGTTTTTTTCTTCGTTTTATTTCAAGAATAAATAGTACATAGGGGAAGAAACGAAGGTTTTGGCTGGTTAAATATAGCGTGTGGCCGCCATTTTCTGTGTTGGGGGTGGGGTGTGTTGTGGGAATTGTGGATGGGGTTGGTATGGGGGGGGGGGGTGAGGGGTACGGCGGCCTCCATTGTGGGGGGGGGGTGTTGGTTTGGGAGGGGGCACGGTGGGGGGGGGGGGAGTGGTCCTGAGATGCTACCTTGGGAAGTGTCGTTGGGGGGGGGGGGCAGGGGGATGGGTTGGCAGTTAGGTATTTAAATTAATTTTGTAAGATAGGTTATGTAGAGCGAAGTGTTGAGGAAGGAATAAGAAAAGTGTTTAGGACTGAGTTGAGTGTATTAGTTTTTGTGATTGATGTTAGCAGGAAGGTAGGTGGTTGAAATGTGTAAAGATTTGTTAATGAGATCATTTGGTTAATAATGTAGGAATTAAGAGTAAGTGATCACTGGAGATAGATATTCAACAGCATATTGAGTGGACAAATTTTAGCAGGTAGGTAGGCCGGCCGGGCGGCAGAGAGAGCCAATGGACTGACATATAGGTAGACGTTTTCTTCATGGATGGTAAACTATTATTAAAATGGCATGTACACATTTCCATGTGCGACATTCATGTACACACACACACACACACTGACCCACGGAGACTGCCCAAATATGTATACCATCAGCAGCAGTTGGTGTTCCCAGGCAGGTCACCCATCCATGTACTAAACCAAATTCAACGGTGCTTACCTGACTGATGTATGGGACGAGACGCAGTGTTCTCAAGGTGGTAGGTAGGTAGTATGGCTGTTTCTATTGTATACAAGTAGTAACTAATCACATGTGAGTGAGTGAGTCAAGATAATGGTAACTGCAGCGGGCGGGCAGGCAGGCGGAGGTACATAGCAGCCAATTCTCCATTAATGATAGTACTTATTGCAACTATTTAGTCAAATTAACCAACAACAAATGGACTACTACTACTTCTTCTACTACTACTACTACTACTACTGTTGCTCCAAAATAGAAAAGGATGGGATGGCCGCCGCTGCCATTGATCTCGCACAAGTTGCTGCTGCTGCTGACAAATAACTCATCCTAGGCCTTGCATATGCTCTCTTAGGCTTCATTTAGTCAATACGTGTAACATCATTGAGTCGGGGGACAGGCAGACAGGCATTTTATACATGTTACGCTTATATAGTGGTCTCCAACACCCACCACCCCACAAGATCCATCTAGGGACTGATTAACTAACCCTCACTCACCACGCCCCCAAGTAGCTTGCTTACTAACTCCTGGATACCTATTTACTGCTAGGTGAACAGGGGCATTCGCTGGATAAGAAACGCTACCAAACAGTTACAGTCCCTCTTTCTATTTCTACAAACCTAGCCTATTTCCTAGCCAAAACTAACCTAGCCCATTTCCTAGCCAAAACTAACCTAAACCTAATCTAACCTAACCTAACCTAACCTAACCATATCTAAACTAACCTAACTATACTTACTTTTGTATACCTATTTACTGCAAGATGAACAGAGGCATTCGGTGATGAAGAAAACGCTACCAACAGTTACAGCCCTATTTCTATTTCTACAAACCTAGCCTATTTCCTAGCAATAACTAACCTAACCTAACCTAATTTACCTAACCTAACCTTATCTAAACTAACCTAACTAACTAACTTCTGGATACCTATTTACTGCTAGGTGAATAGAGGCGTTCGGTGATAGGAAACGCTACCTACAATTACAGCCCTCTTTCTATTACTATTTCTACAAACATAGCCTATTTCCTACCCTAAAATAACCTAACCTAACCTAACCCTCCACACCTAGCTGATTTCCTAGCCAAAACTAACCTAACCAACTCCTGGATACCTATTTACTGCCAGGTGAACAGAGGCATGCGGTGATAAGAAACGTTACCTAAAATTCCAGCTATTTTTTTCTCTTTATTATATTTATTGTTTTTAAATAATTTATAATTTATTTATACTCTATTCATTTTTTTTATTTTTTTACCTATTTCTATTTCTACAAACGTAGCCAATTTCCTAGCCTAAACTAACCTAACCTAAATATATATATTAATATATATATATATAATATATATATAGTATATATATATTATAGATATATATATATATATATATATATATATATATATATATATATATATATATATATAATTAATTAATATGACCGAAAAAGTAAGATTAATAATTCTAACACGAATTTTCTTGATCTTTCGTAACTACCCACCTCAAGACTCCGCTCCAATATAGAAGCATCAAGAAATATGGACAATAGGCTTTCTACAATCACTTCCATTCCAATACCCATTGTTTCGTGTTCTGTCTTGTGTTGATGAAATTAATACCCTATTAATACCACCTCACCCATCCATCTCACTCAAATGTAGATATAAACCAATCGGAGATGTGTAAGTTCCTATTCAGTTGTGTATGTGTAAACTAAAATCTTTGAAAATGTAATAAGTTTTACGAAACGCGCTCAAGTGTCGCGTCAGACTAGAAATAAAAATGAATTTTGGAGAATTGATTTTTGAATTACCACCAACAGTGAAAAGAAATGTACGAAAGATCGAGAAAATTCGTGTTAGAATTATTAATCTTACTTTTTCGGTCATATTGTAATAATATATGTCTACAGGAAAGACTGCTACCAAAATATACTAATATATATATATATATATATAATATATATATATATATATATATATATATAGATATATATATAGATATATAATATATAATATATATATAGATATATATAATATATAAACCAACCACAAAATAACCAACCATACTATACCTTACCAACATACCCTAACCAACCAACCTAAGCATACATATTATCTAAATTGATAACTAAACCATAATTATGCTTGTTTTAACCAAAATTCTAACCTCACAATTCTAACCTAATTCTAGTTCTACCAACCTAACCAAACCAACCAACCTAACCAACTAACCTAACTAAGCGAACTAACCAAACCTAACCAACCAACCTAACCAACCTAACCAACCAACCAACCAACCTAACCAACCAACCTAACCAAGCCAACCTAACTAACCAACCTATCCAACCAACCTAATCAACCACCTAGGCAACCTAATCTAACCAACCAACCTAACCAACCAACCTAACCAACCTATCCTCCCTTCTTATTATCTGACCCGAATTTTCGGTTCGTGTCAGAGTCCATGAGTGTCCGTGTGCGTGTCCGTGTCTGTGAATCCATGGGGTTTTGGGTCCAGGAAGCTATTTGTGTCAACCCAAATTGCCTCCCTTCTCCCCACCTGAAATCCAGGTGGATTGAAAGACCTGACCTAGGTCAGTTGATCCATGTATCCGTCCGTGGGCCCCCGGACTTCAACCCTTCCCCACATTCCAAAGGGTCAGTCAATCAATCTTGGCTATCCAGAGAATCTATCGAAACTGATGCTCCTACAGGAGGGGACACACAGAGAAATCTGTGCCCTGTACTTGCAACCATTCCGACAGGCTCGAACGCAGGTCTGTCCGGATTAAGAAACATGTTCTATCCGACTAGGCCACGCTGGAGTTGCCTTCTGAATCAAATTTGGCACTTGTATTTATATCTCATAGCAAGGTTAGTTAGTGTCTAATTTATGAACAGTTGCCATGATTGACATGTGAAGTTGTTAATTTGTGTTGTCAGTTAGAAATACCTGACAGCTTTGTTTGATGAGGTTGCAGTCCCGTGAAGCAGTTTTATGAATGAATATTGGAGAATTTAGGCTAACTGACATGTACTCACCTAGTTGTACTCACCTAGTTGTGTTTGCGGGGGTTGAGCTCTGGCTCTTTGGTCCCGCCTCTCAACCGTCAATCAACAGGTGTACAGATTCCTGAGCCTATCGGGCTCTGTCATATCTACACTTGAAACTGTGTATGGAGTCAGCCTCCACCACATCACTTCCTAATGCATTCCATTTGTCAACCACTGCTGACACTAAAAAAGTTCTTTCTAATATCTCTGTGGCTCATTTGGGCACTCAGTTTCCACCTGTGTCCCCTAGTACGTGTGCCCCTTGTGTTAAATAGACTGTCTTTATCTACCCTATCAATCCCCTTCAGAATCTTGAATGTGGTGATCATGTCCCCCCTAACTCTTCTGTTAGGGGGGACATATAGGACTGACTTCTGGACTGTCACATATGTCACTTCTGGACTGACATATAGGTAGAGTGTGTGTGTGTGTGTGTGTGTGTGTGTGTGTGTGTGTGTGTTTAAAAGTATGTATTAATTAATAATTAGTGTGGTGTTTCCAAATAAGTTTGAGAATGGTAAACAAGCAATCCAATATCTAATATGTGCTATTTTATGTGTCATTCTATAAAATATATGTTTTACTAGGGAAGGAAAATCCGGTTTGTTTTTTTCTTCGTTTTATTTCAAGAATAAATAGTACATAGGGGAAGAAACGAAGGTTTTGGCTGGTTAAATATAGCGTTGTGGCCGCCATTTTCTGTGTTGGGGGTGGGGTGTGTTGTGGGATTGTGGATGGGGTGGTATGGGGGGGGGGTAGGGGTACGGCGGCCTCCATTGTGGGGGGGGGGGTGTTGGTTTGGGAGGGGGCACGGTGGGGGGGGGGGAGTGGTCCTGAGATGCTACCTTGGGAAGTGTCGTTGGGGGGGGGGCAGGGGGATGGGTTGGCAGTTAGGTATTTAAATTTAATTTTGTAAGATAGGTTATGTAGAGCGAAGTGTTGAGGAAGGAATAAGAAAAGTGTTTAGGACTGAGTTGAGTGTATTAGTTTTTGTGATTGATGTTAGCAGGAAGGTAGGTGGTTGAAATGTGTAAAGATTTGTTAATGAGATCATTTGGTTAATAATGTAGGAATTAAGAGTAAGTGATCACTGGAGATAGATATTCAACAGCATATTGAGTGGACAAATTTTAGCAGGTAGGTAGGCCGGCCGGGCGGCAGAGAGAGCCAATGGACTGACATATAGGTAGACGTTTTCTTCATGGATGGTAAACTATTATTAAAATGGCATGTACACATTTCCATGTGCGACATTCATGTACACACACACACACACTGACCCACGGAGACTGCCCAAATATGTATACCATCAGCAGCAGTTGGTGTTCCCAGGCAGGTCACCCATCCATGTACTAACCAAATTCAACGGTGCTTAACCTGACTGATGTATGGGACGAGACGCAGTGTTCTCAAGGTGGTAGGTAGGTAGTATGGCTGTTTCTATTGTATACAAGTAGTAACTAATCACATGTGAGTGAGTGAGTCAAGATAATGGTAACTGCAGCGGGCGGGCAGGCAGGCGGAGGTACATAGCAGCCAATTCTCCATTAATGATAGTACTTATTGCAACTATTTAGTCAAATTAACCAACAACAAATGGACTACTACTACTTCTTCTACTACTACTACTACTACTACTGTTGCTCCAAAATAGAAAAGGATGGGATGCCGCCGCTGCCATTGATCTCGCACAAGTTGCTGCTGCTGCTGACAAATAACTCATCCTAGGCCTTGCATATGCTCTCTTAGGCTTCATTTAGTCAATACGTGTAACATCATTGAGTCGGGGGACAGGCAGACAGGCATTTTATACATGTTACGCTTATATAGTGGTCTCCAACACCCACCACCCCACAAGATCCATCTAGGGACTGATTAACTAACCCTCACTCACCACGCCCCAAGTAGCTTGCTTACTAACTCCTGGATACCTATTTACTGCTAGGTGAACAGGGGCATTCGCTGATAAGAAACGCTACCAACAGTTACAGTCCTCTTTCTATTTCTACAAACCTAGCCTATTTCCTAGCCAAAACTAACCTAGCCCATTTCCTAGCCAAAACTAACCTAACCTAATCTAACCTAACCTAACCTAACCTAACCATATCTAAACTAACCTAACTAACTTACTTTTGTATACCTATTTACTGCAAGATGAACAGAGGCATTCGGTGATAAGAAACGCTACCAACAGTTACAGCCCTATTTCTATTTCTACAAACCTAGCCTATTTCCTAGCAATAACTAACCTAACCTAACCTAATTTAACCTAACCTAACCTTATCTAAACTAACCTAACTAACTAACTTCTGGATACCTATTTACTGCTAGGTGAATAGAGGCGTTCGGTGATAGGAAACGCTACCTACAATTACAGCCCTCTTTCTATTACTATTTCTACAAACATAGCCTATTTCCTACCCTAAAATAACCTAACCTAACCTAACCCTCCACACCTAGCTGATTTCCTAGCCAAAACTAACCTAACCAACTCCTGGATACCTATTTACTGCCAGGTGAACAGAGGCATTCGGTGATAAGAAACGTTACCTAAAATTCCAGCTATTTTTTTCTCTTTATTATATTTATTGTTTTTAAATAATTTATAATTTATTTATACTCTATTCATTTTTTTTTATTTTTTTACCTATTTCTATTTCTACAAACGTAGCCAATTTCCTAGCCTAAACTAACCTAACCTAAATATATATATATATATATATATATATATATATATATATATATATATATATATATATATATATATATATATATATATATATATATATATATATATATATATATATATATATATATATATATATATTATTAAATATGACCGAAAAAGTAAGATTAATAATTCTAACACGAATTTTCTTGATCTTTCGTAAACTACCCACCTCAAGACTCCGCTCCAATATAGAAGCATCAAGAAATATGGACCAATAGGCTTTCTACAATCACTTCCATTCAATACCCATTGTTTCGTGTTCTGTCTTGTGTTGATGAAATTAATACCCTATTAATACCACCTCACCCCATCCATCTCACTCAAATGTAGATATAAACAAATCGGAGATGTGTAAGTTCTATTCAGTTGTGTATGTGTAAACTAAAATCTTTGAAAATGTAATAAGTTTTACGAAACGCGCTCAAGTGTCGCGTCAGACTAGAAATAAAAATGAATTTTGGAGAATTGATTTTTGAATTACCACCAACAGTGAAAAGAAATGTACGAAAGATCGAGAAAATTCGTGTTAGAATTATTAATCTTACTTTTTCGGTCATATTTAATAATATATGTCTACAGGAAAGACTGCTACCAAAATATACTAATATATATATATATAATATATATATATATATATATATATATATATATATATATATATTATTATATATATATATATATATATATATAAACCAACCACAAAATAACCAACCATACCTATACCTTACCAACATACCCTAACCAACCCAACCTAAGCATACATATTATCTAAATTGATAACTAAACCATAATTATGCTTGTTTTAACCTAAAATTCTAACCTCAAATTCTAACCTAATTCTAGTTCTAACCAACCTAACCAAACCAACCAACCTAACCAACTAACCTAACTAAGCTAACTAACCAACCTAACCAACCAACCTAACCAACCTAACCAACCAACCAACCAACCTAACCAACCAACCTAACCAACCAACCTAACTAACCAACCTATCCAACCAACCTAATCAACCAACCTAGGCAACCTAACTTAACCAACCAACCTAACCAACCAACCTAACCAACCTATCCTCCCTTCTTATTATCTGACCCGAATTTTCGGTTCGTGTCAGAGTCCATGAGTGTCCGTGTGCGTGTCCGTGTCTGTGAATCCATGGGGTTTTGGGTCCAGGAAGCTATTTGTGTCAACCCAAATTGCCTCCCTTCTCCCCACCTGAAATCCAGGTGGATTGAAAGACCTGACCTAGGTCAGTTGATCCATGTATCCGTCCGTGGGCCCCCGGACTTCAACCCTTCCCCACATTCCAAAGGGTCAGTCAATCAATCTTGGCTATCCAGAGAATCTATCGAAACTGATGCTCCTACAGGAGGGGACACACAGAGAAATCTGTGCCCTGTACTTGCAACCATTCCGACAGGCTCGAACGCAGGTCTGTCCGGATTAAGAACATGTTCTATCCGACTAGGCCACGCTGGAGTTGCCTTCTGAATCAAATTTGGCACTTGTATTTATATCTCATAGCAAGGTTAGTTAGTGTCTATTTATGAACAGTTGCCATGATTGACATGTGAAGTTGTTAATTTGTGTTGTCAGTTAGAAATACCTGACAGCTTTGTTTGATGAGGTTGCAGTCCCGTGAAGCAGTTTTATGAATGAATATTGGAGAATTTAGGCTAACTGACATGTACTCACCTAGTTGTACTCACCTAGTTGTGTTTGCGGGGGTTGAGCTCTGGCTCTTTGGTCCCGCCTCTCAACCGTCAATCAACAGGTGTACAGATTCCTGAGCCTATCGGGCTCTGTCATATCTACACTTGAAACTGTGTATGGAGTCAGCCTCCACCACATCACTTCCTAATGCATTCCATTTGTCAACCACTCTGACACTAAAAAAGTTCTTTCTAATATCTCTGTGGCTCATTTGGGCACTCAGTTTCCACCTGTGTCCCCTAGTACGTGTGCCCCTTGTGTTAAATAGACTGTCTTTATCTACCCTATCAATCCCCTTCAGAATCTTGAATGTGGTGATCATGTCCCCCCTAACTCTTCTGTTAGGGGGGACATATAGGACTGACTTCTGGACTGTCACATATGTCACTTCTGGACTGACATATAGGTAGATGTGTGTGTGTGTGTGTGTGTGTGTGTGTGTGTGTGTAAAAGTATGTATTAATTAATAATTAGTGTGGTGTTTCCAAATAAGTTTGAGAATGGTAAACAAGCAATCCAATATCTAATATGTGCTATTTTATGTGTCATTCTATAAAATATATGTTTTACTAGGGAAGGAAAATCCGGTTTGTTTTTTCTTCGTTTTATTTCAAGAATAAATAGTACATAGGGGAAGAAACGAAGGTTTTGGCTGGTTAAATATAGCGTTGTGGCCGCCATTTTCTGTGTTGGGGGTGGGGTGTGTTGTGGGATTGTGGATGGGGTGGTATGGGGGGGGGGTAGGGGTACGGCGGCCTCCATTGTGGGGGGGGGGGTGTTGGTTTGGGAGGGGGCACGGTGGGGGGGGGGGGTGGTCCTGAGATGCTACCTTGGGAAGTGTCGTTGGGGGGGGGGGCAGGGGGATGGGTTGGCAGTTAGGTATTTAAATTTAATTTTGTAAGATAGGTTATGTAGAGCGAAGTGTTGAGGAAGGAATAAGAAAAGTGTTTAGGACTGAGTTGAGTGTATTAGTTTTTGTGATTGATGTTAGCAGGAAGGTAGGTGGTTGAAATGTGTAAAGATTTGTTAATGAGATCATTTGGTTAATAATGTAGGAATTAAGAGTAAGTGATCACTGGAGATAGATATTCAACAGCATATTGAGTGGACAAATTTTAGCAGGTAGGTAGGCCGGCCGGGCGGCAGAGAGAGCCAATGGACTGACATATAGGTAGACGTTTTCTTCATGGATGGTAAACTATTATTAAAATGGCATGTACACATTTCCATGTGCGACATTCATGTACACACACACACACACACTGACCCACGGAGACTGCCCAAATATGTATACCATCAGCAGCAGTTGGTGTTCCCAGGCAGGTCACCCATCCATGTACTAACCAAATTCAACGGTGCTTAACCTGACTGATGTATGGGACGAGACGCAGTGTTCTCAAGGTGGTAGGTAGGTAGTATGGCTGTTTCTATTGTATACAAGTAGTAACTAATCACATGTGAGTGAGTGAGTCAAGATAATGGTAACTGCAGCGGGCGGGCAGGCAGGCGGAGGTACATAGCAGCCAATTCTCCATTAATGATAGTACTTATTGCAACTATTTAGTCAAATTAACCAACAACAAATGGACTACTACTACTTCTTCTACTACTACTACTACTACTACTGTTGCTCCAAAATAGAAAAGGATGGGATGCCGCCGCTGCCATTGATCTCGCACAAGTTGCTGCTGCTGCTGACAAATAACTCATCCTAGGCCTTGCATATGCTCTCTTAGGCTTCATTTAGTCAATACGTGTAACATCATTGAGTCGGGGGACAGGCAGACAGGCATTTTATACATGTTACGCTTATATAGTGGTCTCCAACACCCACCACCCCACAAGATCCATCTAGGGACTGATTAACTAACCCTCACTCACCACGCCCCAAGTAGCTTGCTTACTAACTCCTGGATACCTATTTACTGCTAGGTGAACAGGGGCATTCGCTGATAAGAAACGCTACCAACAGTTACAGTCCTCTTTCTATTTCTACAAACCTAGCCTATTTCCTAGCCAAAACTAACCTAGCCCATTTCCTAGCCAAAACTAACCTAACCTAATCTAACCTAACCTAACCTAACCTAACCATATCTAAACTAACCTAACTAACTTACTTTTGTATACCTATTTACTGCAAGATGAACAGAGGCATTCGGTGATAAGAAACGCTACCAACAGTTACAGCCCTATTTCTATTTCTACAAACCTAGCCTATTTCCTAGCAATAACTAACCTAACCTAACCTAATTTAACCTAACCTAACCTTATCTAAACTAACCTAACTAACTAACTTCTGGATACCTATTTACTGCTAGGTGAATAGAGGCGTTCGGTGATAGGAAACGCTACCTACAATTACAGCCCTCTTTCTATTACTATTTCTACAAACATAGCCTATTTCCTACCCTAAAATAACCTAACCTAACCTAACCCTCCACACCTAGCTGATTTCCTAGCCAAAACTAACCTAACCAACTCCTGGATACCTATTTACTGCCAGGTGAACAGAGGCATTCGGTGATAAGAAACGTTACCTAAAATTCCAGCTATTTTTTTCTCTTTATTATATTTATTGTTTTTAAATAATTTATAATTTATTTATACTCTATTCATTTTTTTTATTTTTTTACCTATTTCTATTTCTACAAACGTAGCCAATTTCCTAGCCTAAACTAACCTAACCTAAATATATATATATATATATATATATATATATATATATATATATATATATATATATATATATATATATATATATATATATATATATATATATATATATTATTAAATATGACCGAAAAAGTAAGATTAATAATTCTAACACGAATTTTCTTGATCTTTCGTAAACTACCCACCTCAAGACTCCGCTCCAATATAGAAGCATCAAGAAATATGGACCAATAGGCTTTCTACAATCACTTCCATTCAATACCCATTGTTTCGTGTTCTGTCTTGTGTTGATGAAATTAATACCCTATTAATACCACCTCACCCCATCCATCTCACTCAAATGTAGATATAAACAAATCGGAGATGTGTAAGTTCTATTCAGTTGTGTATGTGTAAACTAAAATCTTTGAAAATGTAATAAGTTTTACGAAACGCGCTCAAGTGTCGCGTCAGACTAGAAATAAAAATGAATTTTGGAGAATTGATTTTTGAATTACCACCAACAGTGAAAAGAAATGTACGAAAGATCGAGAAAATTCGTGTTAGAATTATTAATCTTACTTTTTCGGTCATATTTAATAATATATGTCTACAGGAAAGACTGCTACCAAAATATACTAATATATATATATATATATATATATATATATATATATATATATATATATATATATATATATATATATATATATATATATATATATAACCAACCACAAAATAACCAACCATACCTATACCTTACCAACATACCCTAACCAACCCAACCTAAGCATACATATTATCTAAATTGATAACTAAACCATAATTATGCTTGTTTTAACCTAAAATTCTAACCTCAAATTCTAACCTAATTCTAGTTCTAACCAACCTAACCAAACCAACCAACCTAACCAACTAACCTAACTAAGCTAACTAACCAACCTAACCAACCTAACCAACCAACCAACCAACCTAACCAACCAACCTAACCAACCAACCTAACTAACCAACCTATCCAACCAACCTAATCAACCAACCTAGGCAACCTAACTTAACCAACCAACCTAACCAACCAACCTAACCAACCTATCCTCCCTTCTTATTATCTGACCCGAATTTTCGGTTCGTGTCAGAGTCCATGAGTGTCCGTGTGCGTGTCCGTGTCTGTGAATCCATGGGGTTTTGGGTCCAGGAAGCTATTTGTGTCAACCCAAATTGCCTCCCTTCTCCCCACCTGAAATCCAGGTGGATTGAAAGACCTGACCTAGGTCAGTTGATCCATGTATCCGTCCGTGGGCCCCCGGACTTCAACCCTTCCCCACATTCCAAAGGGTCAGTCAATCAATCTTGGCTATCCAGAGAATCTATCGAAACTGATGCTCCTACAGGAGGGGACACACAGAGAAATCTGTGCCCTGTACTTGCAACCATTCCGACAGGCTCGAACGCAGGTCTGTCCGGATTAAGAACATGTTCTATCCGACTAGGCCACGCTGGAGTTGCCTTCTGAATCAAATTTGGCACTTGTATTTATATCTCATAGCAAGGTTAGTTAGTGTCTATTTATGAACAGTTGCCATGATTGACATGTGAAGTTGTTAATTTGTGTTGTCAGTTAGAAATACCTGACAGCTTTGTTTGATGAGGTTGCAGTCCCGTGAAGCAGTTTTATGAATGAATATTGGAGAATTTAGGCTAACTGACATGTACTCACCTAGTTGTACTCACCTAGTTGTGTTTGCGGGGGTTGAGCTCTGGCTCTTTGGTCCCGCCTCTCAACCGTCAATCAACAGGTGTACAGATTCCTGAGCCTATCGGGCTCTGTCATATCTACACTTGAAACTGTGTATGGAGTCAGCCTCCACCACATCACTTCCTAATGCATTCCATTTGTCAACCACTCTGACACTAAAAAAGTTCTTTCTAATATCTCTGTGGCTCATTTGGGCACTCAGTTTCCACCTGTGTCCCCTAGTACGTGTGCCCCTTGTGTTAAATAGACTGTCTTTATCTACCCTATCAATCCCCTTCAGAATCTTGAATGTGGTGATCATGTCCCCCCTAACTCTTCTGTTAGGGGGGACATATAGGACTGACTTCTGGACTGTCACATATGTCACTTCTGGACTGACATATAGGTAGATGTGTGTGTGTGTGTGTGTGTGTGTGTGTGTGTGTGTGTTTAAAAGTATGTATTAATTAATAATTAGTGTGGTGTTTCCAAATAAGTTTGAGAATGGTAAACAAGCAATCCAATATCTAATATGTGCTATTTTATGTGTCATTCTATAAAATATATGTTTTACTAGGGAAGGAAAATCCGGTTTGTTTTTTTCTTCGTTTTATTTCAAGAATAAATAGTACATAGGGGAAGAAACGAAGGTTTTGGCTGGTTAAATATAGCGTTGTGGCCGCCATTTTCTGTGTTGGGGTGGGGTGTGTTGTGGGATTGTGGATGGGGTGGTATGGGGGGGGGGTAGGGGTACGGCGGCCTCCATTGTGGGGGGGGGGTGTTGGTTTGGGAGGGGGCACGGTGGGGGGGGGGGAGTGGTCCTGAGATGCTACCTTGGGAAGTGTCGTTGGGGGGGGGGGCAGGGGGATGGGTTGGCAGTTAGGTATTTAAATTTAATTTTGTAAGATAGGTTATGTAGAGCGAAGTGTTGAGGAAGGAATAAGAAAAGTGTTTAGGACTGAGTTGAGTGTATTAGTTTTTGTGATTGATGTTAGCAGGAAGGTAGGTGGTTGAAATGTGTAAAGATTTGTTAATGAGATCATTTGGTTAATAATGTAGGAATTAAGAGTAAGTGATCACTGGAGATAGATATTCAACAGCATATTGAGTGGACAAATTTTAGCAGGTAGGTAGGCCGGCCGGGCGGCAGAGAGAGCCAATGGACTGACATATAGGTAGACGTTTTCTTCATGGATGGTAAACTATTATTAAAATGGCATGTACACATTTCCATGTGCGACATTCATGTACACACACACACACACTGACCCACGGAGACTGCCCAAATATGTATACCATCAGCAGCAGTTGGTGTTCCCAGGCAGGTCACCCATCCATGTACTAACCAAATTCAACGGTGCTTAACCTGACTGATGTATGGGACGAGACGCAGTGTTCTCAAGGTGGTAGGTAGGTAGTATGGCTGTTTCTATTGTATACAAGTAGTAACTAATCACATGTGAGTGAGTGAGTCAAGATAATGGTAACTGCAGCGGGCGGGCAGGCAGGCGGAGGTACATAGCAGCCAATTCTCCATTAATGATAGTACTTATTGCAACTATTTAGTCAAATTAACCAACAACAAATGGACTACTACTACTTCTTCTACTACTACTACTACTACTACTGTTGCTCCAAAATAGAAAAGGATGGGATGCCGCCGCTGCCATTGATCTCGCACAAGTTGCTGCTGCTGCTGACAAATAACTCATCCTAGGCCTTGCATATGCTCTCTTAGGCTTCATTTAGTCAATACGTGTAACATCATTGAGTCGGGGGACAGGCAGACAGGCATTTTATACATGTTACGCTTATATAGTGGTCTCCAACACCCACCACCCCACAAGATCCATCTAGGGACTGATTAACTAACCCTCACTCACCACGCCCCAAGTAGCTTGCTTACTAACTCCTGGATACCTATTTACTGCTAGGTGAACAGGGGCATTCGCTGATAAGAAACGCTACCAACAGTTACAGTCCTCTTTCTATTTCTACAAACCTAGCCTATTTCCTAGCCAAAACTAACCTAGCCCATTTCCTAGCCAAAACTAACCTAACCTAATCTAACCTAACCTAACCTAACCTAACCATATCTAAACTAACCTAACTAACTTACTTTTGTATACCTATTTACTGCAAGATGAACAGAGGCATTCGGTGATAAGAAACGCTACCAACAGTTACAGCCCTATTTCTATTTCTACAAACCTAGCCTATTTCCTAGCAATAACTAACCTAACCTAACCTAATTTAACCTAACCTAACCTTATCTAAACTAACCTAACTAACTAACTTCTGGATACCTATTTACTGCTAGGTGAATAGAGGCGTTCGGTGATAGGAAACGCTACCTACAATTACAGCCCTCTTTCTATTACTATTTCTACAAACATAGCCTATTTCCTACCCTAAAATAACCTAACCTAACCTAACCCTCCACACCTAGCTGATTTCCTAGCCAAAACTAACCTAACCAACTCCTGGATACCTATTTACTGCCAGGTGAACAGAGGCATTCGGTGATAAGAAACGTTACCTAAAATTCCAGCTATTTTTTTCTCTTTATTATATTTATTGTTTTTAAATAATTTATAATTTATTTATACTCTATTCATTTTTTTTTATTTTTTTACCTATTTCTATTTCTACAAACGTAGCCAATTTCCTAGCCTAAACTAACCTAACCTAAATATATATATATATATATATATATATATATATATATATATATATATATATATATATATATATATATATATATATATATAATATATATATATATATTATTATATGACCGAAAAAGTAAGATTAATAATTCTAACACGAATTTTCTTGATCTTTCGTAAACTACCCACCTCAAGACTCCGCTCCAATATAGAAGCATCAAGAAATATGGACCAATAGGCTTTCTACAATCACTTCCATTCAATACCCATTGTTTCGTGTTCTGTCTTGTGTTGATGAAATTAATACCCTATTAATACCACCTCACCCCATCCATCTCACTCAAATGTAGATATAAACAAATCGGAGATGTGTAAGTTCTATTCAGTTGTGTATGTGTAAACTAAAATCTTTGAAAATGTAATAAGTTTTACGAAACGCGCTCAAGTGTCGCGTCAGACTAGAAATAAAAATGAATTTTGGAGAATTGATTTTTGAATTACCACCAACAGTGAAAAGAAATGTACGAAAGATCGAGAAAATTCGTGTTAGAATTATTAATCTTACTTTTTCGGTCATATTTAATAATATATGTCTACAGGAAAGACTGCTACCAAAATATACTAATATATATATATATATATATATATATATATATATAATATATATATATATATATATATATATATATATATATATATATATATAAACCAACCACAAAATAACCAACCATACCTATACCTTACCAACATACCCTAACCAACCCAACCTAAGCATACATATTATCTAAATTGATAACTAAACCATAATTATGCTTGTTTTAACCTAAAATTCTAACCTCAAATTCTAACCTAATTCTAGTTCTAACCAACCTAACCAAACCAACCAACCTAACCAACTAACCTAACTAAGCTAACTAACCAACCAACCTAACCAACCTAACCAACCAACCAACCAACCTAACCAACCAACCTAACCAACCAACCTAACTAACCAACCTATCCAACCAACCTAATCAACCAACCTAGGCAACCTAACTTAACCAACCAACCTAACCAACCAACCTAACCAACCTATCCTCCCTTCTTATTATCTGACCCGAATTTTCGGTTCGTGTCAGAGTCCATGAGTGTCCGTGTGCGTGTCCGTGTCTGTGAATCCATGGGGTTTTGGGTCCAGGAAGCTATTTGTGTCAACCCAAATTGCCTCCCTTCTCCCCACCTGAAATCCAGGTGGATTGAAAGACCTGACCTAGGTCAGTTGATCCATGTATCCGTCCGTGGGCCCCCGGACTTCAACCCTTCCCCACATTCCAAAGGGTCAGTCAATCAATCTTGGCTATCCAGAGAATCTATCGAAACTGATGCTCCTACAGGAGGGGACACACAGAGAAATCTGTGCCCTGTACTTGCAACCATTCCGACAGGCTCGAACGCAGGTCTGTCCGGATTAAGAACATGTTCTATCCGACTAGGCCACGCTGGAGTTGCCTTCTGAATCAAATTTGGCACTTGTATTTATATCTCATAGCAAGGTTAGTTAGTGTCTATTTATGAACAGTTGCCATGATTGACATGTGAAGTTGTTAATTTGTGTTGTCAGTTAGAAATACCTGACAGCTTTGTTTGATGAGGTTGCAGTCCCGTGAAGCAGTTTTATGAATGAATATTGGAGAATTTAGGCTAACTGACATGTACTCACCTAGTTGTACTCACCTAGTTGTGTTTGCGGGGGTTGAGCTCTGGCTCTTTGGTCCCGCCTCTCAACCGTCAATCAACAGGTGTACAGATTCCTGAGCCTATCGGGCTCTGTCATATCTACACTTGAAACTGTGTATGGAGTCAGCCTCC